>NW_028227486.1:0-84195 GCF_978045245.1 Mus caroli | reverse complement strand
TCTCTGACTCTCTCTGTATCTCTCTGTCTCTCTCTGTCTCTCTCTGTGTTTTTCTTGGTCTCTCTCTGTCTCTCTCTGTCTCTCTCTGTCTCTCTCTGTCTCTCTCTGTCTCTCTGTGTTTTTCTTTGTCTCTCTCTGTCTCTCTCTCTGTCTCTCTCTGTCTCACTCTGTCTCTCTCTGTCTCTCTTTGTCTCTCTCTCTGTCTCTCTCTCTGTCTCTCTCTGTCTCTCTCTCTTTCTCACTCTGTGTATCTCTGTCTCTCTCTGTGTCTCTCTGTCTCACTCTGTCTTTCTCTGTCTCTCTCTGTCTCTCTCTCTGTCTCTCTGTCTCTCTCTGTCTCTCTCTGTCTCTATATCTGTCTCTCTCTGTCTCTCTCTGTCTCTCTCTGTCTGTCTCTGTCTCTCTGTGTGTCTCTCTCTGTGTCTCTCTCTGTCTCTCTCTGTGTCTCTCTCTGTCTCTCTGTCTCTCTCAATGTATCTCTCTGTCTCTCTATGTCTCTCTCTGTCTTTCTTTGTCTCTCTCTGTCTCTCTCTGTCTCTCTCTGTCTCTCTATGTGACTTTCAGTGGCCCCACACAGCCTCACATATACTTCTAAAAATTTAAAGAAGGGTGTGGCCACTCTAAAAGCTCAACAATTAACAGCATTGTCTCCACTTCCAGAGTACCTGGGATCAACTACCAGCAACTATATGGTGGCCCATCTCCAGTTCCAGGGGATCAGACAGACAGACATACAGACAGTGATAAAAATGGCAGGCCTGCCTGGTCTTTCTTTCTTTCTTATCCTTTTTAAAAAATGTTTATTTATATATTTATTTATGTATTTATTAGATATAAGTACACTGTAGCTGTCTTCAGACACTCCAGAAGAGGGTGTCAGATTCTGGAGAATCTAAATCCCTCTTATGGTCTGCATATGATGTACATAAACACAGCCTCACATATACTTCTAAAAATTTAAAGATGTGTGGGGCCATTGAGAGGGCTCAACAATTAACAGCATTGTCTCCTCTTTCAGAGAACCTGAGATAAACTACCAGCACCTTATGGTGGCCCATCTCCAGTTCCAGTGGATCAGACAGACAGACAGACAGAGAGACAGAGATAAGGATGGCAGGCCTGCCTGGTCTTTCTTTATTTCTTATACTTTTAAAAAAATGTTTATTTATTTATTTATTTATTTATTTATTTATTTATGTATTAGATATAAGTACACTGTAGCCGTCTTCAGACACTCCAGAAGAGGGTGACAGATTCTAGAGTATCTAAATCCCTCTTATGGTCTGAATATGATGTACATAAACACAGCATCACATATACTTCTAAAAATTAAAAATGGGTGGGGCCACTGAAAGGGCTCAACAATTAACAGCATTGTCTCCTCTTACAGAGAACCTGGGATCAACTACCAGCAAGTATATGGTGGCCCATCTCCAGTTCCAGGGGATCAGACAGACAGACAGACAGACAGACAGAGATAAGGATGGCAGGCCTGCCTGGTCTTACTTTCTTTCTTATCCTTTTTAAAAAATGTTTGTTTATTTATTTATTTATTTATTTATTTATTTATTTATTTATGTATTTATTAGATATAAGTACACTGTAGCTGTCTTCAGACACTCCAGAAGAGGGTGTCAGATTCTGGAGAATCTAAATCCCTCTTATGGTCTGCATATGATGTACATAAACACAGCCTCACATATACTTCTAAATATTTAAAGATGGGTAGGGCCACTGATAGGGCTCAATAATTAACAGCATTGTCTCCTCTTTCAGAGAACCTGGGATCAACTACCAGCAACTTTATGGTAGCCCATCTCCAGTTCCAGGGGATCAGACAGACAGACAGACAGACAGAGATAAGGATGGCAGGCCTGCCTGGTCTTACTTTCTATCTTATCCTTTTTAAAAAATGTTTATTTATTTATTTATTTACTTATGTATTTATTATATATAAGTACACTGTAGCTGTCTTCAGTCACTCCAGTAGAGGGTGTCAGATTCTGGAGAATCTAAATCCTCTTATAATCTGAATATGATGTACATAAACACAGCCTCATTTATACTTCTAAATATTTAAAGAAGTGTGGGGCCACTGAAAGGGCTCGACAATTAACAGCATTGTCTCCTCTTCCAGAGTACCTGGGATCAACTACCAGCAACTATATGGTGGCCCATCTCCAGTTCCAGGGGATCAGACAGACAGACATACAGACAGTGATAAGGATGGCAGGCCTGCCTGGTCTTTCTTTCTTTCTTATCCTTTTTAAAAAAATGTTTATCTATATATATATTTATGTATTTATTAGATATAAGTACACTGTAGCTGTCTTCAGACACTCCAGAAGAGGGTGTCAGATTCTGGAGAATCTAAATCCCTCTTATGGTCTGCATATGATGTACATAAACACAGCCTAACATATACTTCTAAAAATTTAAAGATGTGTGGGGCCACTGAGAGGGCTCAACAATTAACAGCATTGTCTCCTCTTTCAGAGAACCTGGGATAAACTACCAGCACCTTATGGTGGCCCATCTCCAGTTCCAGTGGATCATACAGACAGACAGACAGAGAGACAGAGATAAGGATGGCAGGCCTGACTGGTCTTTCTTTATTTCTTATACTTTTAAAAAAATGTTTATTTATTTATTTATTTATTTATTTATTTATTTATTAGATATAAGTACACTGTAGCCGTCTTCAGACACTCCAGAAGATGGTGTCAGATTCTGGAGAATCTAAATCCCTCTTATGGTCTGAATATGATGTACATAAACACAGCCTCACATATACTTCCAAAAATTTAAAATGGGTGGGGCCACTGAAAGGCTCAACAATTAACAGCATTGTCTCCTCTTCCAGAGAACCTGGGATCAACTACCAGCACCTACAATGTGGCCCATCTCCAGTTCCAGGGGATCAGACAGACAGACAGACCGACAGAGATAAAGATGGCAGGCCTGCCTGGTCTTTCTTTCTTTCTTATCCTTTTTAAAAAATATTTATTTATTTATTTATTTATTTATTTATTTATTTATTTATTTATGTATTTCTTAGATATAAGTACACTGTAGCTTTCTTTAGACACTCCAGAGGAGGGTGTCAGATTCTGGAGAATGTAAATCCCTCTTATGGTCTGCATATGATGTACATAAACACAGCCTCACATATACTGAGCTGAGGTGTCACAGGCCAACTGCTAGAATTTCTGAGTACCACCTAGATAGAGAAAAGCTATGCTGTGGTTGCTTAATTTATGTATTTTATTATTTCTATTTGTTGTTTTGTTTTGTTTTATTTGTTTTTAGAGAAGTCCTCTGTCTGTAGCTCTGGCTGACCCAGGACTGCCTACTTGTGTTAATTAGGGTTTCACAGCTGAGAACAGACACCAAGAGCAAGGTAAGGCTTAGAAAACCCTACATTCAGTGGTGGCTCAAGCTCTTAATGAGAGCACTCTGTAGGCAGAGGCAGTCAGTTTCTGAGTTCGAGGCCACCCTGGTGAAAGACAGGGCTAGGGTAGGGGCTAGGGTGAGGAAAGAAACAAAGAAAGAGAAAGAGAGAGAAAGAAAGAGAGAGAGAGAAAGAGAGAGAGAGAAAGAGAGAGAGAGAGAAAGAGAGAGAGAGAGAAAGAGAGAGAGAGAAAGAGAGAGAGAGAGAAAGAGAGAGAGAGAGAAAGAGAGAGAGAGAGAAAGAGAGAGAGAGAGAAAGAGAGAGAGAGAGAGAAAGAAAGAGAGAGAAAGAAAGAGTTTTTATAAAAGTTTTATAAAAAGTGTTAAAGTTTTTAAAAATTAAAAAAAAAAATACCAGATCACCATCACACAGCATTGGCTGTCTTCAGGTGTATCCTTTCAGCCTCCAAAACAAAAAACAATGGCTGGTTGTCTTCAGGTGTATCCTATTCTCGAGTCTTATTTCCAACCTTAGAGCTGGGCTGAGCTGCCTCATTATGTAATTGCAAACCTTCCTTGGTTTGTCTTTTCCATTTCTAAGACTAACAGGCCTTTTTCTATTTATTGAATATGCTCATGACTGTCCTTTAGATATAGTAAATATAACTCTTGCTTATAAAACTTGTTTTCTAGGAATTTTTAAAGGGCAATGGCAGAGTTTATTTATAAAAAAATATTTTGCATTTATTTATTTGTGTGAGTGATGAAGCTCAGGTCTTCAAACTCGTCAGGAGGTATGATTACCTCCCCTCTCTCTCAACCCCTCTCTCTCCTCTCTCAATGATTGTGTAAGAATGTTTTGCATGTGTATGCTGTGCCCACAGACTCCAGAACAGAGTATTAGATCCCCTGGAACTGGAGATGGGCCACCATATATAATACTGGTAATTGAGCCCAGGTTCTCTGGAAGAGGAGACAATGCTCTTAATTGTTGAGCCCTCTCTGTAGCCACATCTTTCTTTTTTTTTTTTGAGTATATGTGAGGCTGTGTTTATATACATCATATGCAGACAATAAGAATGATTTAGATTCTTCAGAATCTGACACCCTCTTCTGGACTGTCTGAAGATAGCTACAGCATACTTAAATATAATAAATAAATAAATCTTAAAAAGAAAAGGAAAAGTAAAAAAGAAAGAACAGGCCTGCCATATGCATGTTCATAGAGGAAAATGAAGAGACCCCAATCTAACCTCAGCAGGGTGCTTCCTTCTGGATGGTAGCTCACAGTTTCATCCCAGCAAGACAGGCAAATCACTGAGTTCAAGGACAGTAAGGTTCAGGACAGCCAAGGTTAGGAAGGAAAAGGGTCTATGTTGAGAATACAAACCGACAAAACAACAACTAGGAAAAAGAAGTGACAGTGTAACTTGGGGTAGGGTACCAACAAGAGAAAGCTTTCTGTTACCACTTACAAACACCAGTAGCCTTGCACCCTTCTGCCCAGGTCCCTGCCTTCCTTTCTAGGAATTCTAAGGATGCCAGGGGGTGGGGGAATCCAGATTAACTTTTTAAAAACAAAGACTTGGTCTTTGATGTCTATAGGAAGCCCTTCTCAGTGCCTTTAACTACCACTGAACTTTCAGGGCTGTGACTCAACTGTAACAAGGAACAGGGCTAAGAACCTGCAGCCTTTGAAAACAACTATTTTTTTAAAGTGGGGGACACAAATCAGCAGTAGAAGCCCTCAGGTTCAGCCATAATACTTGTTAGGGAAAGAGCCTCAATGTCCGGAGCTGAGGTCTCATGGGTGAAGTGCTTCAAGCTCTGAGTATCATTGAAAGAAAGTAA
Source organism: Mus caroli (assembly GCF_978045245.1). NCBI lineage: Eukaryota > Metazoa > Chordata > Mammalia > Rodentia > Muridae > Mus > Mus caroli. The sequence goes on along the minus strand of NW_028227486.1, from coordinate 78,954 downwards.
AGATATCATGTGGTTGCTTAATTTATTTATTTTATTATTTCTATTTTTTGTTTTCTTTTGTTTTGTTTTAGAAAAGGCCTCAGTCTGTAGCTATGGCTGACCTAGGACAGACTACATGTGTTAATTAGGGTTTCACAGCTGAGAAACAGACCATACCTATGTAAGACTTAGAAAACCCAACAGTCAGTGGTGGCTCGAGCTCTTAATGAGAGCACTCTGGAGGCAGAGGCAGTCAGTTTCTGAGTTCGAGGCCAGCCTGGTTAAAGACAGGGATAGGCAGGGCTAGGCAAGGCAGGGCTGGGCTAGGCTAGGCTAGGCAAGGGGCTGGGCTAGTCAAGGCAAGGGACTAGGCTAGGCTACTCAAGGGGCTAGGCAAGACAGACAGACAGAGAGAAAGACAGACAAGGATGGCAGGCCTGCCTGGTTTTTCTTTCTTTCTTATCCCTTTTAAAAAATGTTTGTTTATTTATTTATTTATTTATTCATTTATTTATTTATTTATTTATGTATTTATTAGATATACATACAATGTAGCTGTCTTCAGACACTCCAGAAGAGGGTGTAAGATTCTGGAGAATCTATATCCCTCTTATGGTCTTCATATGATGTACATACACACAGCCTCACATTTACATCTAAAAATTTAAAGTTGTGTGGGTCCAATGAAAGGGATCAACAATTAACAGCATTGTCTCCTCTTATAGAGAACCTGGGATCAACTACCAGCAACTATATGGTGGCCCATCTCCAGTTCCAGGGGATCAGACAGACAGACAGACATACAGACAGATAGAGTTAAGGATGGCAGGCCTACCTTGTCTTTCCTTCTTTCTTATCCTTTTAAAAAAATGTTTATTAATTTAAGTATGTATTTATTAGATATAAGTACACTGTAGCTGTCTTCAAACACTCCCGAAGAGGGTGTCAGATTCTGGAGAATCTATATCCCTCTTATGGTCTGCATATGATGTACATGAACACAGCCTCACATATACTTCTAAAAATTTAAAGATGGGTGGGGCCACTGAAAGGGCTCAACAATTAACAGCACTGACTCCTCTTCCAGAGAACCTGGGATCAACTACCAGCAATTATATGGTGGCCCATCTCCAGTTCCAGGGGATCAGACAGACAGACAGACAGACAAGGATGGCAGGCCTGCCTGGTCTCTCTTTCTTTATTATCCTTTTTTAAAAATGTTTATTTGTTTATTTATGAATTTATTAGATATAAGTACACTGTAGCTGTCTTCAGACACTCCAGAAGAGGGTGTCAGATTCTGGAGAATATAAATCCCTCTTATGGTCTGCATATTCGGTACATAAACACAGCCTCGCATATACTTCTAAAAATTTAAAGATGGGTGGGGCCACTGAAAGGGCTCAACAATTAACAGCATTGTCTCCTCTTCCAGAGAACCTTGGATCAACTACCAGCAACTATATGGTGGCCCATCTCCAGTTCCAGGGTATCAGACAGACAGACAGACAGACAGAGATTAGGATGGAGGCCTGCCTGGTCTTTCTTTCTTTCTTATACTTTTAAAAAATGTTTATTTATTTATTTATTTATTTATTTATTTATTTATTTATTTATGTATTTATTATATATAAGTACACTGTAGCTGTCTTCAGACACTCCTGGAGATGGTGTCAGATTCTGGAGAATCTAAATCCCTCTTTTGGTCTGCATATGATGTACATAAACACAGCCTCACATATACTTCTAAAAATTTAAAGATGTGTGGGGCCACTGAAAGGGCTCAACAATTAACAGCATTGTCTCCTCTACCAGAGAACCTGGGATCAACTACGAGCAACTATATGGTGGCCCATCTCCAGTTCCAGGGGATCAGGCAGACAAAGAGAAAGACAGACAAGGGTGGCAGGCCTCCCTGGTTTTTCTTTCTTTCTTATCCTTTTTAAAAAATGTTTATTTATTTATTTATGTACTATTAGATATAAGTACACCGTAGCTGTCTTCAGACACTCCAGAAGAGGGTGTCAGATTCTGGAGAATATAAATCCCTCTTATGGTCTGCATATGTTGGACATAAACACAGATTCACATACACTACTAAAAATTTAAGATGGGTGGGCCCACTGAAAGGGCTCAACAATTAACAGCATTGTCTCTTCTTCCAGAGAACCTGGGATCAACTACCAGCAACTATATGGTGGCCCATCTCCAGTTCCAGGGGATCAGACAGATAGACAGACAGAGATAAAAAGGGCAGGCCTGCCTGGTTTTTCTTTCTTTCTTATCCTTTTAAAATAATATTTATTTATTTATTTATTTATTTATTTATTTATTTATTTATTTATTTATGTATTTATTAGATATAAGTACACTGTAGTTGTCTTTAGACACTCCAGAAGAGGGTGTCAGATTCTGGAGAATCTAAATCCCTCTTATGGTCTGCATATGATGTACATAAACACAGCCTAACATATACTTCTAAAAATTTAAAGATAGGTGGAGCCACTGAGAGGGCTCAACAATTAACAGCATTGTCTCCTCTTTCAGAGAACCTGGGATAAACTACCAGCACCTTATGGTGGCCCATCTCCAGTTCCAGTGGATCATACAGACAGACAGACAGAGAGACAGAGATAAGGATGGCAGGCCTGACTGGTCTTTCTTTATTTCTTATACTTTTAAAAAAATGTTTATTTATTTATTTATTTATTTATTTATTTATTTATTTATTTATTAGATATAAGTACACTGTAGCCGTCTTCAGACACTCCAGAAGATGGTGTCAGATTCTGGAGAATCTAAATCCCTCTTATGGTCTGAATATGATGTACATAAACACAGCCTCACATATACTTCCTAAAATTTAAAATGGGTGGGGCCACTGAAAGGCTCAACAATTAACAGCATTGTCTCCTCTTCCAGAGAACCTGGGATCAACTACCAGCACCTACAATGTGGCCCATCTCCAGTTCCAGGGGATCAGACAGACAGACAGACCGACAGAGATAAAGATGGCAGGCCTGCCTGGTCTTTCTTTCTTTCTTATCCTTTTTAAAAAATATTTATTTATTTATTTATTTATTTATTTATTTATTTATTTATGTATTTCTTAGATATAAGTACACTGTAGCTTTCTTTAGACACTCCAGAGGAGGGTGTCAGATTCTGGAGAATGTAAATCCCTCTTATGGTCTGCATATGATGTACATAAACACAGCCTCACATATACTGAGCTGAGGTGTCACAGGCCAACTGCTAGAATTTCTGAGTACCACCTAGATAGAGAAAAGCTATGCTGTGGTTGCTTAATTTATGTATTTTATTATTTCTATTTGTTGTTTTGTTTTGTTTTATTTGTTTTTAGAGAAGTCCTCTGTCTGTAGCTCTGGCTGACCCAGGACTGCCTACTTGTGTTAATTAGGGTTTCACAGCTGAGAACAGACACCAAGATCAAGGTAAGGCTTAGAAAACCCTACATTCAGTGGTGGCTCAAGCTCTTAATGAGAGCACTCTGTAGGCAGAGGCAGTCAGTTTCTGAGTTCGAGGCCACCCTGGTGAAAGACAGGGCTAGGGTAGGGGCTAGGGTGAGGAAAGAAACAAAGAAAGAGAAAGAGAGAGAGAGAGAGAAAGAGAGAGAGAGAAAGAGAGAGAGAGAGAGAAAGAGAGAGAGAGAGAGAAAGAGAGAGAGAGAGAAAGAGAGAGAGAGAGAAAGAGAGAGAGAGAGAAAGAGAGAGAGAGAGAAGAGAGAGAGAGAGAGAAAGAGAGAGAGAGAGAGAAAGAGAGAGAGAGAGAAAGAGAGAGAGAGAGAGAAGAGAGAGAGAGAGAGAAAGAGAGAGAGAAGAGAAAGAGAGAGAGAGAGAAAGAGAGAGAGAGAGAAAGAGAGAGAGAAAGAAAGAGTTTTTATAAAAGTTTTATAAAAAGTGTTAAAGTTTTTAAAAATTAAAAAAAAAAATACCAGATCACCATCACACAGCATTGGCTGTCTTCAGGTGTATCCTTTCAGCCTCCAAAACAAAAAACAATGGCTGGTTGTCTTCAGGTGTATCCTATTCTCGAGTCTTATTTCCAACCTTAGAGCTGGGCTGAGCTGCCTCATTATGTAATTGCAAACCTTCCTTGGTTTGTCTTTTCCATTTCTAAGACTAACAGGCCTTTTTCTATTTATTGAATATGCTCATGACTGTCCTTTAGATATAGTAAATATAACTCTTGCTTATAAAACTTGTTTTCTAGGAATTTTTAAAGGGCAATGGCAGAGTTTATTTATAAAAAAATATTTTGCATTTATTTATTTGTGTGAGTGATGAAGCTCAGGTCTTCAAACTCGTCAGGAGGTATGATTACCTCCCCTCTCTCTCAACCCCTCTCTCTCCTCTCTCAATGATTGTGTAAGAATGTTTTGCATGTGTATGCTGTGCCCACAGACTCCAGAACAGAGTATTAGATCCCCTGGAACTGGAGATGGGCCACCATATATAATACTGGTAATTGAGCCCAGGTTCTCTGGAAGAGGAGACAATGCTCTTAATTGTTGAGCCCTCTCTGTAGCCACATCTTTCTTTTTTTTTTTGAGTATATGTGAGGCTGTGTTTATATACATCATATGCAGACAATAAGAATGATTTAGATTCTTCAGAATCTGACACCCTCTTCTGGACTGTCTGAAGATAGCTACAGCATACTTAAATATAATAAATAAATAAATCTTAAAAAGAAAAGGAAAAGTAAAAAAGAAAGAACAGGCCTGCCATATGCATGTTCATAGAGGAAAATGAAGAGACCCCAATCTAACCTCAGCAGGGTGCTTCCTTCTGGATGGTAGCTCACAGTTTCATCCCAGCAAGACAGGCAAATCACTGAGTTCAAGGACAGTAAGGTTCAGGACAGCCAAGGTTAGGAAGGAAAAGGGTCTATGTTGAGAATACAAACCGACAAAACAACAACTAGGAAAAAGAAGTGACAGTGTAACTTGGGGTAGGGTACCAACAAGAGAAAGCTTTCTGTTACCACTTACAAACACCAGTAGCCTTGCACCCTTCTGCCCAGGTCCCTGCCTTCCTTTCTAGGAATTCTAAGGATGCCAGGGGGTGGGGGGAATCCAGATTAACTTTTTAAAAACAAAGACTTGGTCTTTGATGTCTATAGGAAGCCCTTCTCAGTGCCTTTAACTACCACTGAACTTTCAGGGCTGTGACTCAACTGTAACAAGGAACAGGGCTAAGAACCTGCAGCCTTTGAAAACAACTATTTTTTTAAAGTGGGGGACACAAATCAGCAGTAGAAGCCCTCAGGTTCAGCCATAATACTTGTTAGGGAAAGAGCCTCAATGTCCGGAGCTGAGGTCTCATGGGTGAAGTGCTTCAAGCTCTGAGTATCATTGAAAGAAAGAAAAGATATCATGTGGTTGCTTAATTTATTTATTTTATTATTTCTATTTTTTGTTTTCTTTTGTTTTGTTTTAGAAAAGGCCTCAGTCTGTAGCTATGGCTGACCTAGGACAGACTACATGTGTTAATTAGGGTTTCACAGCTGAGAAACAGACCATACCTATGTAAGACTTAGAAAACCCAACAGTCAGTGGTGGCTCGAGCTCTTAATGAGAGCACTCTGGAGGCAGAGGCAGTCAGTTTCTGAGTTCGAGGCCAGCCTGGTTAAAGACAGGGATAGGCAGGGCTAGGCAAGGCAGGGCTGGGCTAGGCTAGGCTAGGCAAGGGGCTGGGCTAGTCAAGGCAAGGGACTAGGCTAGGCTACTCAAGGGGCTAGGCAAGACAGACAGACAGAGAGAAAGACAGACAAGGATGGCAGGCCTGCCTGGTTTTTCTTTCTTTCTTATCCCTTTTAAAAAATGTTTGTTTATTTATTTATTTATTTATTTATTTATTTATTTATTTATGTATTTATTAGATATACATACAATGTAGCTGTCTTCAGACACTCCAGAAGAGGGTGTAAGATTCTGGAGAATCTATATCCCTCTTATGGTCTTCATATGATGTACATACACACAGCCTCACATTTACATCTAAAAATTTAAAGTTGTGTGGGTCCAATGAAAGGGATCAACAATTAACAGCATTGTCTCCTCTTATAGAGAACCTGGGATCAACTACCAGCAACTATATGGTGGCCCATCTCCAGTTCCAGGGGATCAGACAGACAGACAGACATACAGACAGATAGAGTTAAGGATGGCAGGCCTACCTTGTCTTTCCTTCTTTCTTATCCTTTTAAAAAATGTTTATTAATTTAAGTATGTATTTATTAGATATAAGTACACTGTAGCTGTCTTCAAACACTCCCGAAGAGGGTGTCAGATTCTGGAGAATCTATATCCCTCTTATGGTCTGCATATGATGTACATGAACACAGCCTCACATATACTTCTAAAAATTTAAAGATGGGTGGGGCCACTGAAAGGGCTCAACAATTAACAGCACTGACTCCTCTTCCAGAGAACCTGGGATCAACTACCAGCAATTATATGGTGGCCCATCTCCAGTTCCAGGGGATCAGACAGACAGACAGACAGACAGACAAGGATGGCAGGCCTGCCTGGTCTCTCTTTCTTTATTATCCTTTTTTAAAAATGTTTATTTGTTTATTTATGAATTTATTAGATATAAGTACACTGTAGCTGTCTTCAGACACTCCAGAAGAGGGTGTCAGATTCTGGAGAATATAAATCCCTCTTATGGTCTGCATATTCGGTACATAAACACAGCCTCGCATATACTTCTAAAAATTTAAAGATGGGTGGGGCCACTGAAAGGGCTCAACAATTAACAGCATTGTCTCCTCTTCCAGAGAACCTTGGATCAACTACCAGCAACTATATGGTGGCCCATCTCCAGTTCCAGGGTATCAGACAGACAGACAGACAGACAGAGATTAGGATGGAGGCCTGCCTGGTCTTTCTTTCTTTCTTATACTTTTAAAAAATGTTTATTTATTTATTTATTTATTTATTTATTTATGTATTTATTATATATAAGTACACTGTAGCTGTCTTCAGACACTCCTGGAGATGGTGTCAGATTCTGGAGAATCTAAATCCCTCTTTTGGTCTGCATATGATGTACATAAACACAGCCTCACATATACTTCTAAAAATTTAAAGATGTGTGGGGCCACTGAAAGGGCTCAACAATTAACAGCATTGTCTCCTCTACCAGAGAACCTGGGATCAACTACGAGCAACTATATGGTGGCCCATCTCCAGTTCCAGGGGATCAGGCAGACAAAGAGAAAGACAGACAAGGGTGGCAGGCCTCCCTGGTTTTTCTTTCTTTCTTATCCTTTTTAAAAAATGTTTATTTATTTATTTATGTACTTATTAGATATAAGTACACCATAGCTGTCTTCAGACACTCCAGAAGAGGGTGTCAGATTCTGGAGAATATAAATCCCTCTTATGGTCTGCATATGTTGGACATAAACACAGATTCACATACACTATTAAAAATTTAAGATGGGTGGGCCCACTGAAAGGGCTCAACAATTAACAGCATTGTCTCTTCTTCCAGAGAACCTGGGATCAACTACCAGCAACTATATGGTGGCCCATCTCCAGTTCCAGGGGATCAGACAGACAGACAGACAGAGATAAAAAGGGCAGGCCTGTCTGGTTTTTCTTTCTTTCTTATCCTTTTAAAATAATATTTATTTATTTATTTATTTATTTATTTATTTATGTATTTATTAGATATAAGTACACTGTAGTTGTCTTTAGACACTCCAGAAGAGGGTGTCAGATTCTGGAGAATCTAAATCCCTCTTATGGTCTGCATATGATGTACATAAACACAGCCTAACATATACTTCTAAAAATTTAAAGATAGGTGGAGCCACTGAGAGGGCTCAACAATTAACAGCATTGTCTCCTCTTTCAGAGAACCTGGGATAAACTACCAGCACCTTATGGTGGCCCATCTCCAGTTCCAGTGGATCATACAGACAGACAGACAGAGAGACAGAGATAAGGATGGCAGGCCTGACTGGTCTTTCTTTATTTCTTATACTTTTAAAAAAATGTTTATTTATTTATTTATTTATTTATTTATTTATTTATTTATTTATTAGATATAAGTACACTGTAGCCGTCTTCAGACACTCCAGAAGATGGTGTCAGATTCTGGAGAATCTAAATCCCTCTTATGGTCTGAATATGATGTACATAAACACAGCCTCACATATACTTCCAAAAATTTAAAATGGGTGGGGCCACTGAAAGGCTCAACAATTAACAGCATTGTCTCCTCTTCCAGAGAACCTGGGATCAACTACCAGCACCTACAATGTGGCCCATCTCCAGTTCCAGGGGATCAGACAGACAGACAGACCGACAGAGATAAAGATGGCAGGCCTGCCTGGTCTTTCTTTCTTTCTTATCCTTTTTAAAAAATATTTATTTATTTATTTATTTATTTATTTATTTATGTATTTCTTAGATATAAGTACACTGTAGCTTTCTTTAGACACTCCAGAGGAGGGTGTCAGATTCTGGAGAATGTAAATCCCTCTTATGGTCTGCATATGATGTACATAAACACAGCCTCACATATACTGAGCTGAGGTGTCACAGGCCAACTGCTAGAATTTCTGAGTACCACCTAGATAGAGAAAAGCTATGCTGTGGTTGCTTAATTTATGTATTTTATTATTTCTATTTGTTGTTTTGTTTTGTTTTATTTGTTTTTAGAGAAGTCCTCTGTCTGTAGCTCTGGCTGACCCAGGACTGCCTACTTGTGTTAATTAGGGTTTCACAGCTGAGAACAGACACCAAGAGCAAGGTAAGGCTTAGAAAACCCTACATTCAGTGGTGGCTCAAGCTCTTAATGAGAGCACTCTGTAGGCAGAGGCAGTCAGTTTCTGAGTTCGAGGCCACCCTGGTGAAAGACAGGGCTAGGGTAGGGGCTAGGGTGGGGAAAGAAACAAAGAAAGAGAGAGAGAGAGAGAGAAAGAAAGAGAGAGAGAGAAAGAAAGAGAGAGAGAGAGAAAGAGAGAGAGAGAGAAAGAGAGAGAGAGAGAAAGAGAGAGAGAGAAAGAGAGAGAGAGAAAGAGAGAGAGAGAAAGAGAGAGAGAGAAAGAGAGAGAGAGAAAGAAAGAGAGAGAAAGAAAGAGTTTTTATAAAAGTTTTATAAAAAGTGTTAAAGTTTTTAAAAATTAAAAAAAAAAAATACCAGATCACCATCACACAGCATTGGCTGTCTTCAGGTGTATCCTTTCAGCCTCCAAAACAAAAAACAATGGCTGGTTGTCTTCAGGTGTATCCTATTCTCGAGTCTTATTTCCAACCTTAGAGCTGGGCTGAGCTGCCTCATTATGTAATTGCAAACCTTCCTTGGTTTGTCTTTTCCATTTCTAAGACTAACAGGCCTTTTTCTATTTATTGAATATGCTCATGACTGTCCTTTAGATATAGTAAATATAACTCTTGCTTATAAAACTTGTTTTCTAGGAATTTTTAAAGGGCAATGGCAGAGTTTATTTATAAAAAAATATTTTGCATTTATTTATTTGTGTGAGTGATGAAGCTCAGGTCTTCAAACTCGTCAGGAGGTATGATTACCTCCCCTGTCTCTCAACCCCTCTCTCTCCTCTCTCAATGATTGTGTAAGAATGTTTTGCATGTGTATGCTGTGCCCACAGACTCCAGAACAGAGTATTAGATCCCCTGGAACTGGAGATGGGCCACCATATATAATACTGGTAATTGAGCCCAGGTTCTCTGGAAGAGGAGACAATGCTCTTAATTGTTGAGCCCTCTCTGTAGCCACATCTTTCTTTTTTTTTGAGTATATGTGAGGCTGTGTTTATATACATCATATGCAGACAATAAGAATGATTTAGATTCTTCAGAATCTGACACCCTCTTCTGGACTGTCTGAAGATAGCTACAGCATACTTAAATATAATAAATAAATAAATCTTAAAAAGAAAAGGAAAAGTAAAAAAGAAAGAACAGGCCTGCCATATGCATGTTCATAGAGGAAAATGAAGAGACCCCAATCTAACCTCAGCAGGGTGCTTCCTTCTGGATGGTAGCTCACAGTTTCATCCCAGCAAGACAGGCAAATCACTGAGTTCAAGGACAGTAAGGTTCAGGACAGCCAAGGTTAGGAAGGAAAAGGGTCTATGTTGAGAATACAAACCGACAAAACAACAACTAGGAAAAAGAAGTGACAGTGTAACTTGGGGTAGGGTACCAACAAGAGAAAGCTTTCTGTTACCACTTACAAACACCAGTAGCCTTGCACCCTTCTGCCCAGGTCCCTGCCTTCCTTTCTAGGAATTCTAAGGATGCCAGGGGGTGGGGGAATCCAGATTAACTTTTTAAAAACAAAGACTTGGTCTTTGATGTCTATAGGAAGCCCTTCTCAGTGCCTTTAACTACCACTGAACTTTCAGGGCTGTGACTCAACTGTAACAAGGAACAGGGCTAAGAACCTGCAGCCTTTGAAAACAACTATTTTTTTAAAGTGGGGGACACAAATCAGCAGTAGAAGCCCTCAGGTTCAGCCATAATACTTGTTAGGGAAAGAGCCTCAATGTCCGGAGCTGAGGTCTCATGGGTGAAGTGCTTCAAGCTCTGAGTATCATTGAAAGAAAGAAAAGATATCATGTGGTTGCTTAATTTATTTATTTTATTATTTCTATTTTTTGTTTTCTTTTGTTTTGTTTTAGAAAAGGCCTCAGTCTGTAGCTATGGCTGACCTAGGACAGACTACATGTGTTAATTAGGGTTTCACAGCTGAGAAACAGACCATACCTATGTAAGACTTAGAAAACCCAACAGTCAGTGGTGGCTCGAGCTCTTAATGAGAGCACTCTGGAGGCAGAGGCAGTCAGTTTCTGAGTTCGAGGCCAGCCTGGTTAAAGACAGGGATAGGCAGGGCTAGGCAAGGCAGGGCTGGGCTAGGCTAGGCAAGGGGCTGGGCTAGTCAAGGCAAGGGACTAGGCTAGGCTACTCAAGGGGCTAGGCAAGACAGACAGACAGAGAGAAAGACAGACAAGGATGGCAGGCCTGCCTGGTTTTTCTTTCTTTCTTATCCCTTTTAAAAAATGTTTGTTTATTTGTTTATTTATTTATTTATTTATTTATTTATTTATTTATTTATGTATTTATTAGATATACATACAATGTAGCTGTCTTCAGACACTCCAGAAGAGGGTGTAAGATTCTGGAGAATCTATATCCCTCTTATGGTCTTCATATGATGTACATACACACAGCCTCACATTTACATCTAAAAATTTAAAGTTGTGTGGGTCCAATGAAAGGGATCAACAATTAACAGCATTGTCTCCTCTTATAGAGAACCTGGGATCAACTACCAGCAACTATATGGTGGCCCATCTCCAGTTCCAGGGGATCAGACAGACAGACAGACATACAGACAGATAGAGTTAAGGATGGCAGGCCTACCTTGTCTTTCCTTCTTTCTTATCCTTTTAAAAAATGTTTATTAATTTAAGTATGTATTTATTAGATATAAGTACACTGTAGCTGTCTTCAAACACTCCCGAAGAGGGTGTCAGATTCTGGAGAATCTATATCCCTCTTATGGTCTGCATATGATGTACATGAACACAGCCTCACATATACTTCTAAAAATTTAAAGATGGGTGGGGCCACTGAAAGGGCTCAACAATTAACAGCACTGACTCCTCTTCCAGAGAACCTGGGATCAACTACCAGCAATTATATGGTGGCCCATCTCCAGTTCCAGGGGATCAGACAGACAGACAGACAGACAGACAAGGATGGCAGGCCTGCCTGGTCTCTCTTTCTTTATTATCCTTTTTTAAAAATGTTTATTTGTTTATTTATGAATTTATTAGATATAAGTACACTGTAGCTGTCTTCAGACACTCCAGAAGAGGGTGTCAGATTCTGGAGAATATAAATCCCTCTTATGGTCTGCATATTCGGTACATAAACACAGCCTCGCATATACTTCTAAAAATTTAAAGATGGGTGGGGCCACTGAAAGGGCTCAACAATTAACAGCATTGTCTCCTCTTCCAGAGAACCTTGGATCAACTACCAGCAACTATATGGTGGCCCATCTCCAGTTCCAGGGTATCAGACAGACAGACAGACAGACAGAGATTAGAATGGAGGCCTGCCTGGTCTTTCTTTCTTTCTTATACTTTTAAAAAATGTTTATTTATTTATTTATTTATTTATTTATTTATTTATTTATGTATGTATGTATGTATTATATATAAGTACACTGTAGCTGTCTTCAGACACTCCTGGAGATGGTGTCAGATTCTGGAGAATCTAAATCCCTCTTTTGGTCTGCATATGATGTACATAAACACAGCCTCACATATACTTCTAAAAATTTAAAGATGTGTGGGGCCACTGAAAGGGCTCAACAATTAACAGCATTGTCTCCTCTACCAGAGAACCTGGGATCAACTACGAGCAACTATATGGTGGCCCATCTCCAGTTCCAGGGGATCAGGCAGACAAAGAGAAAGACAGACAAGGGTGGCAGGCCTCCCTGGTTTTTCTTTCTTTCTTATCCTTTTTAAAAAATGTTTATTTATTTATTTATGTACTTATTAGATATAAGTACACCGTAGCTGTCTTCAGACACTCCAGAAGAGGGTGTCAGATTCTGGAGAATATAAATCCCTCTTATGGTCTGCATATGTTGGACATAAACACAGATTCACATACACTACTAAAAATTTAAGATGGGTGGGCCCACTGAAAGGGCACAACAATTAACAGCATTGTCTCTTCTTCCAGAGAACCTGGGATCAACTACCAGCAACTATATGGTGGCCCATCTCCAGTTCCAGGGCATCAGACAGACAGACAGACAGAGATAAAAAGGGCAGGCCTGCCTGGTTTTTCTTTCTTTCTTATCCTTTTAAAATAATATTTATTTATTTATTTATTTATTTATTTATTTATTTATTTATGTATTTATTAGATATAAGTACACTGTAGTTGTCTTTAGACACTCCAGAAGAGGGTGTCAGATTCTGGAGAATCTAAATCCCTCTTATGGTCTGCATATGATGTACATAAACACAGCCTAACATATACTTCTAAAAATTTAAAGATAGGTGGAGCCACTGAGAGGGCTCAACAATTAACAGCATTGTCTCCTCTTTCAGAGAACCTTGGATAAACTACCAGCACCTTATGGTGGCCCATCTCCAGTTCCAGTGGATCATACAGACCGACAGACAGAGAGACAGAGATAAGGATGGCAGGCCTGACTGGTCTTTCTTTATTTCTTATACTTTTAAAAAAATGTTTATTTATTTATTTATTTATTTATTTATTTATTAGATATAAGTACACTGTAGCCGTCTTCAGACACTCCAGAAGATGGTGTCAGATTCTGGAGAATCTAAATCCCTCTTATGGTCTGAATATGATGTACATAAACACAGCCTCACATATACTTCCAAAAATTTAAAATGGGTGGGGCCACTGAAAGGCTCAACAATTAACAGCATTGTCTCCTCTTCCAGAGAACCTGGGATCAACTACCAGCACCTACAATGTGGCCCATCTCCAGTTCCAGGGGATCAGACAGACAGACAGACCGACAGAGATAAAGATGGCAGGCCTGCCTGGTCTTTCTTTCTTTCTTATCCTTTTTAAAAAATATTTATTTATTTATTTATTTATTTATTTATTTATTTATTTATTTATTTCTTAGATATAAGTACACTGTAGCTTTCTTTAGACACTCCAGAGGAGGGTGTCAGATTCTGGAGAATGTAAATCCCTCTTATGGTCTGCATATGATGTACATAAACACAGCCTCACATATACTGAGCTGAGGTGTCACAGGCCAACTGCTAGAATTTCTGAGTACCACCTAGATAGAGAAAAGCTATGCTGTGGTTGCTTAATTTATGTATTTTATTATTTCTATTTGTTGTTTTGTTTTGTTTTATTTGTTTTTAGAGAAGTCCTCTGTCTGTAGCTCTGGCTGACCCAGGACTGCCTACTTGTGTTAATTAGGGTTTCACAGCTGAGAACAGACACCAAGAGCAAGGTAAGGCTTAGAAAACCCTACATTCAGTGGTGGCTCAAGCTCTTAATGAGAGCACTCTGTAGGCAGAGGCAGTCAGTTTCTGAGTTCGAGGCCACCCTGGTGAAAGACAGGGCTAGGGTAGGGGCTAGGGTGAGGAAAGAAACAAAGAAAGAGAGAGAGAGAAAGAGAAAGAGAGAGAGAGAGAGAGAGAGAGAAAGAGAGAGAGAGAGAGAGAGAAAGAGAGAGAGAGAGAGAGAGAAAGAGAGAGAGAGAGAGAGAGAAAGAGAGAGAGAGAGAAAGAGAGAGAGAGAGAAAGAGAGAGAGAGAGAAAGAGAGAGAGAGAGAAAGAGAGAGAGAGAGAAAGAGAGAGAGAGAGAAAGAGAGAGAGAGAAAGAGAGAGAGAGAAAGAAAGAGAGAGAAAGAAAGAGTTTTTATAAAAGTTTTATAAAAAGTGTTAAAGTTTTTAAAAATTAAAAAAAAAAAATACCAGATCACCATCACACAGCATTGGCTGTCTTCAGGTGTATCCTTTCAGCCTCCAAAACAAAAAACAATGGCTGGTTGTCTTCAGGTGTATCCTATTCTCGAGTCTTATTTCCAACCTTAGAGCTGGGCTGAGCTGCCTCATTATGTAATTGCAAACCTTCCTTGGTTTGTCTTTTCCATTTCTAAGACTAACAGGCCTTTTTCTATTTATTGAATATGCTCATGACTGTCCTTTAGATATAGTAAATATAACTCTTGCTTATAAAACTTGTTTTCTAGGAATTTTTAAAGGGCAATGGCAGAGTTTATTTATAAAAAAATATTTTGCATTTATTTATTTGTGTGAGTGATGAAGCTCAGGTCTTCAAACTCGTCAGGAGGTATGATTACCTCCCCTCTCTCTCAACCCCTCTCTCTCCTCTCTCAATGATTGTGTAAGAATGTTTTGCATGTGTATGCTGTGCCCACAGACTCCAGAACAGAGTATTAGATCCCCTGGAACTGGAGATGGGCCACCATATATAATACTGGTAATTGAGCCCAGGTTCTCTGGAAGAGGAGACAATGCTCTTAATTGTTGAGCCCTCTCTGTAGCCACATCTTTCTTTTTTTTTTGAGTATATGTGAGGCTGTGTTTATATACATCATATGCAGACAATAAGAATGATTTAGATTCTTCAGAATCTGACACCCTCTTCTGGACTGTCTGAAGATAGCTACAGCATACTTAAATATAATAAATAAATAAATCTTAAAAAGAAAAGGAAAAGTAAAAAAGAAAGAACAGGCCTGCCCTATGCATGTTCATAGAGGAAAATGAAGAGACCCCAATCTAACCTCAGCAGGGTGCTTCCTTCTGGATGGTAGCTCACAGTTTCATCCCAGCAAGACAGGCAAATCACTGAGTTCAAGGACAGTAAGGTTCAGGACAGCCAAGGTTAGGAAGGAAAAGGGTCTATGTTGAGAATACAAACCGACAAAACAACAACTAGGAAAAAGAAGTGACAGTGTAACTTGGGGTAGGGTACCAACAAGAGAAAGCTTTCTGTTACCACTTACAAACACCAGTAGCCTTGCACCCTTCTGCCCAGGTCCCTGCCTTCCTTTCTAGGAATTCTAAGGATGCCAGGGGGTGGGGGAATCCAGATTAACTTTTTAAAAACAAAGACTTGGTCTTTGATGTCTATAGGAAGCCCTTCTCAGTGCCTTTAACTACCACTGAACTTTCAGGGCTGTGACTCAACTGTAACAAGGAACAGGGCTAAGAACCTGCAGCCTTTGAAAACAACTATTTTTTTAAAGTGGGGGACACAAATCAGCAGTAGAAGCCCTCAGGTTCAGCCATAATACTTGTTAGGGAAAGAGCCTCAATGTCCGGAGCTGAGGTCTCATGGGTGAAGTGCTTCAAGCTCTGAGTATCATTGAAAGAAAGAAAAGATATCATGTGGTTGCTTAATTTATTTATTTTATTATTTCTATTTTTTGTTTTCTTTTGTTTTGTTTTAGAAAAGGCCTCAGTCTGTAGCTATGGCTGACCTAGGACAGACTACATGTGTTAATTAGGGTTTCACAGCTGAGAAACAGACCATACCTATGTAAGACTTAGAAAACCCAACAGTCAGTGGTGGCTCGAGCTCTTAATGAGAGCACTCTGGAGGCAGAGGCAGTCAGTTTCTGAGTTCGAGGCCAGCCTGGTTAAAGACAGGGATAGGCAGGGCTAGGCAAGGCAGGGCTGGGCTAGGCTAGGCTAGGCAAGGGGCTGGGCTAGTCAAGGCAAGGGACTAGGCTAGGCTACTCAAGGGGCTAGGCAGGACAGACAGACAGAGAGAAAGACAGACAAGGATGGCAGGCCTGCCTGGTTTTTCTTTCTTTCTTATCCCTTTTAAAAAATGTTTGTTTATTTGTTTATTTATTTATTTATTTATTTATTTATTTATTTATGTATTTATTAGATATACATACAATGTAGCTGTCTTCAGACACTCCAGAAGAGGGTGTAAGATTCTGGAGAATCTATATCCTTCTTATGGTCTTCATATGATGTACATACACACAGCCTCACATTTACATCTAAAAATTTAAAGTTGTGTGGGTCCAATGAAAGGGATCAACAATTAACAGCATTGTCTCCTCTTATAGAGAACCTGGGATCAACTACCAGCAACTATATGGTGGCCCATCTCCAGTTCCAGGGGATCAGACAGACAGACAGACATACAGACAGATAGAGTTAAGGATGGCAGGCCTACCTTGTCTTTCCTTCTTTCTTATCCTTTTAAAAAATGTTTATTAATTTAAGTATGTATTTATTAGATATAAGTACACTGTAGCTGTCTTCAAACACTCCCGAAGAGGGTGTCAGATTCTGGAGAATCTATATCCCTCTTATGGTCTGCATATGATGTACATGAACACAGCCTCACATATACTTCTAAAAATTTAAAGATGGGTGGGGCCACTGAAAGGGCTCAACAATTAACAGCACTGACTCCTCTTCCAGAGAACCTGGGATCAACTACCAGCAATTATATGGTGGCCCATCTCCAGTTCCAGGGATCAGACAGACAGACAGACAGACAGACAAGGATGGCAGGCCTGCCTGGTCTCTCTTTCTTTATTATCCTTTTTTAAAAATGTTTATTTGTTTATTTATGAATTTATTAGATATAAGTACACTGTAGCTGTCTTCAGACACTCCAGAAGAGGGTGTCAGATTCTGGAGAATATAAATCCCTCTTATGGTCTGCATATTCGGTACATAAACACAGCCTCGCATATACTTCTAAAAATTTAAAGATGGGTGGGGCCACTGAAAGGGCTCAACAATTAACAGCATTGTCTCCTCTTCCAGAGAACCTTGGATCAACTACCAGCAACTATATGGTGGCCCATCTCCAGTTCCAGGGTATCAGACAGACAGACAGACAGACAGAGATTAGAATGGAGGCCTGCCTGGTCTTTCTTTCTTTCTTATACTTTTAAAAAATGTTTATTTATTTATTTATTTATTTATTTATTTATTTATTTATTTATTTATGTATTATATATAAGTACACTGTAGCTGTCTTCAGACACTCCTGGAGATGGTGTCAGATTCTGGAGAATCTAAATCCCTCTTTTGGTCTGCATATGATGTACATAAACACAGCCTCACATATACTTCTAAAAATTTAAAGATGTGTGGGGCCACTGAAAGGGCTCAACAATTAACAGCATTGTCTCCTCTACCAGAGAACCTGGGATCAACTACGAGCAACTATATGGTGGCCCATCTCCAGTTCCAGGGGATCAGGCAGACAAAGAGAAAGACAGACAAGGGTGGCAGGCCTCCCTGGTTTTTCTTTCTTTCTTATCCTTTTTAAAAAATGTTTATTTATTTATTTATGTACTTATTAGATATAAGTACACCGTAGCTGTCTTCAGACACTCCAGAAGAGGGTGTCAGATTCTGGAGAATATAAATCCCTCTTATGGTCTGCATATGTTGGACATAAACACAGATTCACATACACTACTAAAAATTTAAGATGGGTGGGCCCACTGAAAGGGCACAACAATTAACAGCATTGTCTCTTCTTCCAGAGAACCTGGGATCAACTACCAGCAACTATATGGTGGCCCATCTCCAGTTCCAGGGCATCAGACAGACAGACAGACAGAGATAAAAAGGGCAGGCCTGCCTGGTTTTTCTTTCTTTCTTATCCTTTTAAAATAATATTTATTTATTTATTTATTTATTTATTTATTTATGTATTTATTAGATATAAGTACACTGTAGTTGTCTTTAGACACTCCAGAAGAGGGTGTCAGATTCTGGAGAATCTAAATCCCTCTTATGGTCTGCATATGATGTACATAAACACAGCCTAACATATACTTCTAAAAATTTAAAGATAGGTGGAGCCACTGAGAGGGCTCAACAATTAACAGCATTGTCTCCTCTTTCAGAGAACCTTGGATAAACTACCAGCACCTTATGGTGGCCCATCTCCAGTTCCAGTGGATCATACAGACCGACAGACAGAGAGACAGAGATAAGGATGGCAGGCCTGACTGGTCTTTCTTTATTTCTTATACTTTTAAAAAAATGTTTATTTATTTATTTATTTATTTATTTATTTATTTATTTATTTATTAGATATAAGTACACTGTAGCCGTCTTCAGACACTCCAGAAGATGGTGTCAGATTCTGGAGAATCTAAATCCCTCTTATGGTCTGAATATGATGTACATAAACACAGCCTCACATATACTTCCAAAAATTTAAAATGGGTGGGGCCACTGAAAGGCTCAACAATTAACAGCATTGTCTCCTCTTCCAGAGAACCTGGGATCAACTACCAGCACCTACAATGTGGCCCATCTCCAGTTCCAGGGGATCAGACAGACAGACAGACCGACAGAGATAAAGATGGCAGGCCTGCCTGGTCTTTCTTTCTTTCTTATCCTTTTTAAAAAATATTTATTTATTTATTTATTTATTTATTTATTTATTTATTTATTTATTTATGTATTTCTTAGATATAAGTACACTGTAGCTTTCTTTAGACACTCCAGAGGAGGGTGTCAGATTCTGGAGAATGTAAATCCCTCTTATGGTCTGCATATGATGTACATAAACACAGCCTCACATATACTGAGCTGAGGTGTCACAGGCCAACTGCTAGAATTTCTGAGTACCACCTAGATAGAGAAAAGCTATGCTGTGGTTGCTTAATTTATGTATTTTATTATTTCTATTTGTTGTTTTGTTTTGTTTTATTTGTTTTTAGAGAAGTCCTCTGTCTGTAGCTCTGGCTGACCCAGGACTGCCTACTTGTGTTAATTAGGGTTTCACAGCTGAGAACAGACACCAAGAGCAAGGTAAGGCTTAGAAAACCCTACATTCAGTGGTGGCTCAAGCTCTTAATGAGAGCACTCTGTAGGCAGAGGCAGTCAGTTTCTGAGTTCGAGGCCACCCTGGTGAAAGACAGGGCTAGGGTAGGGGCTAGGGTGAGGAAAGAAACAAAGAAAGAGAGAGAGAGAAAGAGAAAGAGAGAGAGAGAGAGAAAGAGAGAGAGAGAGAGAAAGAGAGAGAGAGAGAAAGAGAGAGAGAGAGAAAGAGAGAAAGAGAGAAAGAGAGAGAGAGAGAAAAAGAGAGAGAGAGAAAGAGAGAGAGAGAAAGAGAGAGAGAGAGAGAAAGAGAGAGAGAGAAAGAGAGAGAGAGAAAGAGAGAGAGAGAAAGAGAGAGAGAGAAAGAGAGAGAGAGAAAGAGAGAGAGAGAAAGAGAGAGAGAGAAAGAAAGAGTTTTTATAAAAGTTTTATAAAAAGTGTTAAAGTTTTTAAAAATTAAAAAAAAAAAATACCAGATCACCATCACACAGCATTGGCTGTCTTCAGGTGTATCCTTTCAGCCTCCAAAACAAAAAACAATGGCTGGTTGTCTTCAGGTGTATCCTATTCTCGAGTCTTATTTCCAACCTTAGAGCTGGGCTGAGCTGCCTCATTATGTAATTGCAAACCTTCCTTGGTTTGTCTTTTCCATTTCTAAGACTAACAGGCCTTTTTCTATTTATTGAATATGCTCATGACTGTCCTTTAGATATAGTAAATATAACTCTTGCTTATAAAACTTGTTTTCTAGGAATTTTTAAAGGGCAATGGCAGAGTTTATTTATAAAAAAATATTTTGCATTTATTTATTTGTGTGAGTGATGAAGCTCAGGTCTTCAAACTCGTCAGGAGGTATGATTACCTCCCCTCTCTCTCAACCCCTCTCTCTCCTCTCTCAATGATTGTGTAAGAATGTTTTGCATGTGTATGCTGTGCCCACAGACTCCAGAACAGAGTATTAGATCCCCTGGAACTGGAGATGGGCCACCATATATAATACTGGTAATTGAGCCCAGGTTCTCTGGAAGAGGAGACAATGCTCTTAATTGTTGAGCCCTCTCTGTAGCCACATCTTTCTTTTTTTTTTGAGTATATGTGAGGCTGTGTTTATATACATCATATGCAGACAATAAGAATGATTTAGATTCTTCAGAATCTGACACCCTCTTCTGGACTGTCTGAAGATAGCTACAGCATACTTAAATATAATAAATAAATAAATCTTAAAAAGAAAAGGAAAAGTAAAAAAGAAAGAACAGGCCTGCCATATGCATGTTCATAGAGGAAAATGAAGAGACCCCAATCTAACCTCAGCAGGGTGCTTCCTTCTGGATGGTAGCTCACAGTTTCATCCCAGCAAGACAGGCAAATCACTGAGTTCAAGGACAGTAAGGTTCAGGACAGCCAAGGTTAGGAAGGAAAAGGGTCTATGTTGAGAATACAAACCGACAAAACAACAACTAGGAAAAAGAAGTGACAGTGTAACTTGGGGTAGGGTACCAACAAGAGAAAGCTTTCTGTTACCACTTACAAACACCAGTAGCCTTGCACCCTTCTGCCCAGGTCCCTGCCTTCCTTTCTAGGAATTCTAAGGATGCCAGGGGGTGGGGGAATCCAGATTAACTTTTTAAAAACAAAGACTTGGTCTTTGATGTCTATAGGAAGCCCTTCTCAGTGCCTTTAACTACCACTGAACTTTCAGGGCTGTGACTCAACTGTAACAAGGAACAGGGCTAAGAACCTGCAGCCTTTGAAAACAACTATTTTTTTAAAGTGGGGGACACAAATCAGCAGTAGAAGCCCTCAGGTTCAGCCATAATACTTGTTAGGGAAAGAGCCTCAATGTCCGGAGCTGAGGTCTCATGGGTGAAGTGCTTCAAGCTCTGAGTATCATTGAAAGAAAGAAAAGATATCATGTGGTTGCTTAATTTATTTATTTTATTATTTCTATTTTTTGTTTTCTTTTGTTTTGTTTTAGAAAAGGCCTCAGTCTGTAGCTATGGCTGACCTAGGACAGACTACATGTGTTAATTAGGGTTTCACAGCTGAGAAACAGACCATACCTATGTAAGACTTAGAAAACCCAACAGTCAGTGGTGGCTCGAGCTCTTAATGAGAGCACTCTGGAGGCAGAGGCAGTCAGTTTCTGAGTTCGAGGCCAGCCTGGTTAAAGACAGGGATAGGCAGGGCTAGGCAAGGCAGGGCTGGGCTAGGCTAGGCTAGGCAAGGGGCTGGGCTAGTCAAGGCAAGGGACTAGGCTAGGCTACTCAAGGGGCTAGGCAAGACAGACAGACAGAGAGAAAGACAGACAAGGATGGCAGGCCTGCCTGGTTTTTCTTTCTTTCTTATCCCTTTTAAAAAATGTTTGTTTATTTATTTATTTATTTATTTATTTATTTATTTATTTATGTATTTATTAGATATACATACAATGTAGCTGTCTTCAGACACTCCAGAAGAGGGTGTAAGATTCTGGAGAATCTATATCCCTCTTATGGTCTTCATATGATGTACATACACACAGCCTCACATTTACATCTAAAAATTTAAAGTTGTGTGGGTCCAATGAAAGGGATCAACAATTAACAGCATTGTCTCCTCTTATAGAGAACCTGGGATCAACTACCAGCAACTATATGGTGGCCCATCTCCAGTTCCAGGGGATCAGACAGACAGACAGACATACAGACAGATAGAGTTAAGGATGGCAGGCCTACCTTGTCTTTCCTTCTTTCTTATCCTTTTAAAAAATGTTTATTAATTTAAGTATGTATTTATTAGATATAAGTACACTGTAGCTGTCTTCAAACACTCCCGAAGAGGGTGTCAGATTCTGGAGAATCTATATCCCTCTTATGGTCTGCATATGATGTACATGAACACAGCCTCACATATACTTCTAAAAATTTAAAGATGGGTGGGGCCACTGAAAGGGCTCAACAATTAACAGCACTGACTCCTCTTCCAGAGAACCTGGGATCAACTACCAGCAATTATATGGTGGCCCATCTCCAGTTCCAGGGATCAGACAGACAGACAGACAGACAGACAAGGATGGCAGGCCTGCCTGGTCTCTCTTTCTTTATTATCCTTTTTTAAAAATGTTTATTTGTTTATTTATGAATTTATTAGATATAAGTACACTGTAGCTGTCTTCAGACACTCCAGAAGAGGGTGTCAGATTCTGGAGAATATAAATCCCTCTTATGGTCTGCATATTCGGTACATAAACACAGCCTCGCATATACTTCTAAAAATTTAAAGATGGGTGGGGCCACTGAAAGGGCTCAACAATTAACAGCATTGTCTCCTCTTCCAGAGAACCTTGGATCAACTACCAGCAACTATATGGTGGCCCATCTCCAGTTCCAGGGTATCAGACAGACAGACAGACAGACAGAGATTAGAATGGAGGCCTGCCTGGTCTTTCTTTCTTTCTTATACTTTTAAAAAATGTTTATTTATTTATTTATTTATTTATTTATTTATTTATTTATTTATGTATGTATGTATTATATATAAGTACACTGTAGCTGTCTTCAGACACTCCTGGAGATGGTGTCAGATTCTGGAGAATCTAAATCCCTCTTTTGGTCTGCATATGATGTACATAAACACAGCCTCACATATACTTCTAAAAATTTAAAGATGTGTGGGGCCACTGAAAGGGCTCAACAATTAACAGCATTGTCTCTTCTTCCAGAGAACCTGGGATCAACTACCAGCAACTATATGGTGGCCCATCTCCAGTTCCAGGGCATCAGACAGACAGACAGACAGAGATAAAAAGGGCAGGCCTGCCTGGTTTTTCTTTCTTTCTTATCCTTTTAAAATAATATTTATTTATTTATTTATTTATTTATTTATTTATTTATTTATTTATTTATGTATTTATTAGATATAAGTACACTGTAGTTGTCTTTAGACACTCCAGAAGAGGGTGTCAGATTCTGGAGAATCTAAATCCCTCTTATGGTCTGCATATGATGTACATAAACACAGCCTAACATATACTTCTAAAAATTTAAAGATAGGTGGAGCCACTGAGAGGGCTCAACAATTAACAGCATTGTCTCCTCTTTCAGAGAACCTTGGATAAACTACCAGCACCTTATGGTGGCCCATCTCCAGTTCCAGTGGATCATACAGACAGACAGACAGAGAGACAGAGATAAGGATGGCAGGCCTGACTGGTCTTTCTTTATTTCTTATACTTTTAAAAAATGTTTATTTATTTATTTATTTATTTATTTATTTATTTATTTATTTATTTATTAGATATAAGTACACTGTAGCCGTCTTCAGACACTCCAGAAGATGGTGTCAGATTCTGGAGAATCTAAATCCCTCTTATGGTCTGAATATGATGTACATAAACACAGCCTCACATATACTTCCAAAAATTTAAAATGGGTGGGGCCACTGAAAGGCTCAACAATTAACAGCATTGTCTCCTCTTCCAGAGAACCTGGGATCAACTACCAGCACCTACAATGTGGCCCATCTCCAGTTCCAGGGGATCAGACAGACAGACAGACCGACAGAGATAAAGATGGCAGGCCTGCCTGGTCTTTCTTTCTTTCTTATCCTTTTTAAAAAATATTTATTTATTTATTTATTTATTTATTTATTTATTTATTTATGTATTTCTTAGATATAAGTACACTGTAGCTTTCTTTAGACACTCCAGAGGAGGGTGTCAGATTCTGGAGAATGTAAATCCCTCTTATGGTCTGCATATGATGTACATAAACACAGCCTCACATATACTGAGCTGAGGTGTCACAGGCCAACTGCTAGAATTTCTGAGTACCACCTAGATAGAGAAAAGCTATGCTGTGGTTGCTTAATTTATGTATTTTATTATTTCTATTTGTTGTTTTGTTTTGTTTTATTTGTTTTTAGAGAAGTCCTCTGTCTGTAGCTCTGGCTGACCCAGGACTGCCTACTTGTGTTAATTAGGGTTTCACAGCTGAGAACAGACACCAAGAGCAAGGTAAGGCTTAGAAAACCCTACATTCAGTGGTGGCTCAAGCTCTTAATGAGAGCACTCTGTAGGCAGAGGCAGTCAGTTTCTGAGTTCGAGGCCACCCTGGTGAAAGACAGGGCTAGGGTAGGGGCTAGGGTGAGGAAAGAAACAAAGAAAGAGAAAGAGAGAGAAAGAGAGAGAGAGAAAGAAAGAGAGAGAGAGAAAGAAAGAGAGAGAGAGAAAGAAAGAGAGAGAGAGAAAGAAAGAGAGAGAGAGAAAGAAAGAGAGAGAGAGAAAGAAAGAGAGAGAGAGAAAGAAAGAGAGAGAGAGAAAGAAAGAGAGAGAGAGAAAGAAAGAGAGAGAGAGAAAGAAAGAGAGAGAGAGAAAGAAAGAGAGAGAGAGAAAGAGAGAGAGAGAGAAAGAGAGAGAGATAGAAAGAGAGAGAGAGAGAAAGAGAGAGAGAGAGAAAGAGAGAGAGAGAGAAAGAGAGAGAGAGAGAAAGAGAGAGAGAGAGAAAGAGAGAGAGAGAGAAAGAGAGAGAGAGAAAGAGAGAGAGAGAGAAAGAGAGAGAGAGAGAAAGAGAGAGAGAGAGAGAAAGAGAGAGAGAGAGAAAGAGAGAGAGAGAGAAAGAGAGAGAGAGAGAAAGAGAGAGAGAGAAAGAGAGAGAGAGAAAGAAAGAGTTTTTATAAAAGTTTTATAAAAAGTGTTAAAGTTTTTAAAAATTAAAAAAAAAAAATACCAGATCACCATCACACAGCATTGGCTGTCTTCAGGTGTATCCTTTCAGCCTCCAAAACAAAAAACAATGGCTGGTTGTCTTCAGGTGTATCCTATTCTCGAGTCTTATTTCCAACCTTAGAGCTGGGCTGAGCTGCCTCATTATGTAATTGCAAACCTTCCTTGGTTTGTCTTTTCCATTTCTAAGACTAACAGGCCTTTTTCTATTTATTGAATATGCTCATGACTGTCCTTTAGATATAGTAAATATAACTCTTGCTTATAAAACTTGTTTTCTAGGAATTTTTAAAGGGCAATGGCAGAGTTTATTTATAAAAAAATATTTTGCATTTATTTATTTGTGTGAGTGATGAAGCTCAGGTCTTCAAACTCGTCAGGAGGTATGATTACCTCCCCTCTCTCTCAACCCCTCTCTCTCCTCTCTCAATGATTGTGCAAGAATGTTTTGCATGTGTATGCTGTGCCCACAGACTCCAGAACAGAGTATTAGATCCCCTGGAACTGGAGATGGGCCACCATATATAATACTGGTAATTGAGCCCAGGTTCTCTGGAAGAGGAGACAATGCTCTTAATTGTTGAGCCCTCTCTGTAGCCACATCTTTCTTTTTTTTGAGTATATGTGAGGCTGTGTTTATATACATCATATGCAGACAATAAGAATGATTTAGATTCTTCAGAATCTGACACCCTCTTCTGGACTGTCTGAAGATAGCTACAGCATACTTAAATATAATAAATAAATAAATCTTAAAAAGAAAAGGAAAAGTAAAAAAGAAAGAACAGGCCTGCCATATGCATGTTCATAGAGGAAAATGAAGAGACCCCAATCTAACCTCAGCAGGGTGCTTCCTTCTGGATGGTAGCTCACAGTTTCATCCCAGCAAGACAGGCAAATCACTGAGTTCAAGGACAGTAAGGTTCAGGACAGCCAAGGTTAGGAAGGAAAAGGGTCTATGTTGAGAATACAAACCGACAAAACAACAACTAGGAAAAAGAAGTGACAGTGTAACTTGGGGTAGGGTACCAACAAGAGAAAGCTTTCTGTTACCACTTACAAACACCAGTAGCCTTGCACCCTTCTGCCCAGGTCCCTGCCTTCCTTTCTAGGAATTCTAAGGATGCCAGGGGGTGGGGGAATCCAGATTAACTTTTTAAAAACAAAGACTTGGTCTTTGATGTCTATAGGAAGCCCTTCTCAGTGCCTTTAACTACCACTGAACTTTCAGGGCTGTGACTCAACTGTAACAAGGAACAGGGCTAAGAACCTGCAGCCTTTGAAAACAACTATTTTTTTAAAGTGGGGGACACAAATCAGCAGTAGAAGCCCTCAGGTTCAGCCATAATACTTGTTAGGGAAAGAGCCTCAATGTCCGGAGCTGAGGTCTCATGGGTGAAGTGCTTCAAGCTCTGAGTATCATTGAAAGAAAGAAAAGATATCATGTGGTTGCTTAATTTATTTATTTTATTATTTCTATTTTTTGTTTTCTTTTGTTTTGTTTTAGAAAAGGCCTCAGTCTGTAGCTATGGCTGACCTAGGACAGACTACATGTGTTAATTAGGGTTTCACAGCTGAGAAACAGACCATACCTATGTAAGACTTAGAAAACCCAACAGTCAGTGGTGGCTCGAGCTCTTAATGAGAGCACTCTGGAGGCAGAGGCAGTCAGTTTCTGAGTTCGAGGCCAGCCTGGTTAAAGACAGGGATAGGCAGGGCTAGGCAAGGCAGGGCTGGGCTAGGCTAGGCTAGGCAAGGGGCTGGGCTAGTCAAGGCAAGGGACTAGGCTAGGCTACTCAAGGGGCTAGGCAAGACAGACAGACAGAGAGAAAGACAGACAAGGATGGCAGGCCTGCCTGGTTTTTCTTTCTTTCTTATCCCTTTTAAAAAATGTTTGTTTATTTATTTATTTATTTATTTATTTATTTATTTATTTATTTATGTATTTATTAGATATACATACAATGTAGCTGTCTTCAGACACTCCAGAAGAGGGTGTAAGATTCTGGAGAATCTATATCCCTCTTATGGTCTTCATATGATGTACATACACACAGCCTCACATTTACATCTAAAAATTTAAAGTTGTGTGGGTCCAATGAAAGGGATCAACAATTAACAGCATTGTCTCCTCTTATAGAGAACCTGGGATCAACTACCAGCAACTATATGGTGGCCCATCTCCAGTTCCAGGGGATCAGACAGACAGACAGACATACAGACAGATAGAGTTAAGGATGGCAGGCCTACCTTGTCTTTCCTTCTTTCTTATCCTTTTAAAAAAATGTTTATTAATTTAAGTATGTATTTATTAGATATAAGTACACTGTAGCTGTCTTCAAACACTCCCGAAGAGGGTGTCAGATTCTGGAGAATCTATATCCCTCTTATGGTCTGCATATGATGTACATGAACACAGCCTCACATATACTTCTAAAAATTTAAAGATGGGTGGGGCCACTGAAAGGGCTCAACAATTAACAGCACTGACTCCTCTTCCAGAGAACCTGGGATCAACTACCAGCAATTATATGGTGGCCCATCTCCAGTTCCAGGGGATCAGACAGACAGACAGACAGACAGACAAGCATGGCAGGCCTGCCTGGTCTCTCTTTCTTTATTATCCTTTTTTAAAAATGTTTATTTGTTTATTTATGAATTTATTAGATATAAGTACACTGTAGCTGTCTTCAGACACTCCAGAAGAGGGTGTCAGATTCTGGAGAATATAAATCCCTCTTATGGTCTGCATATTCGGTACATAAACACAGCCTCGCATATACTTCTAAAAATTTAAAGATGGGTGGGGCCACTGAAAGGGCTCAACAATTAACAGCATTGTCTCCTCTTCCAGAGAACCTTGGATCAACTACCAGCAACTATATGGTGGCCCATCTCCAGTTCCAGGGTATCAGACAGACAGACAGACAGACAGAGATTAGGATGGAGGCCTGCCTGGTCTTTCTTTCTTTCTTATACTTTTAAAAAATGTTTATTTATTTATTTATTTATTTATTTATTTATTTATTTATGTATTTATTATATATAAGTACACTGTAGCTGTCTTCAGACACTCCTGGAGATGGTGTCAGATTCTGGAGAATCTAAATCCCTCTTTTGGTCTGCATATGATGTACATAAACACAGCCTCACATATACTTCTAAAAATTTAAAGATGTGTGGGGCCACTGAAAGGGCTCAACAATTAACAGCATTGTCTCCTCTACCAGAGAACCTGGGATCAACTACGAGCAACTATATGGTGGCCCATCTCCAGTTCCAGGGGATCAGGCAGACAAAGAGAAAGACAGACAAGGGTGGCAGGCCTCCCTGGTTTTTCTTTCTTTCTTATCCTTTTTAAAAAATGTTTATTTATTTATTTATGTACTTATTAGATATAAGTACACCGTAGCTGTCTTCAGACACTCCAGAAGAGGGTGTCAGATTCTGGAGAATATAAATCCCTCTTATGGTCTGCATATGTTGGACATAAACACAGATTCACATACACTACTAAAAATTTAAGATGGGTGGGCCCACTGAAAGGGCTCAACAATTAACAGCATTGTCTCTTCTTCCAGAGAACCTGGGATCAACTACCAGCAACTATATGGTGGCCCATCTCCAGTTCCAGGGGATCAGACAGACAGACAGACAGAGATAAAAAGGGCAGGCCTGCCTGGTTTTTCTTTCTTTCTTATCCTTTTAAAATAATATTTATTTATTTATTTATTTATTTACTTATTTATTTATTTATTTATGTATTTATTAGATATAAGTACACTGTAGTTGTCTTTAGACACTCCAGAAGAGGGTGTCAGATTCTGGAGAATCTAAATCCCTCTTATGGTCTGCATATGATGTACATAAACACAGCCTAACATATACTTCTAAAAATTTAAAGATAGGTGGAGCCACTGAAAGGGCTCAACAATTAACAGCATTGTCTCTTCTTCCAGAGAACCTGGGATCAACTAACAGCAACTATATGGTGGCCCATCTCCAGTTCCAAGGGATCAGACAGACAGACAGACAGACTGACAGAGGTAAGGATGGAGGCCTGCCTGGTCTTTCTTTATTTCTTATACTTTTAAAAAAATGTTTATTTATTTATTTATTTATTTATTTATTTATTTATTAGATATAAGTACACTGTAGCTGTCTTCAGACACTGTAGAAGGGGGTGTCATCTTCTGGAGAATCTAAATCCCTCTTATGGTCTGCATATGATGTACATAAACACAGCCTCACATATACTTCTAAAAATTTAAAGATGGGTGGGCCCACTGAAAGGGCTCAACAATTAACACCATTGTCTCCTCTTCCAGAGAACGTGTGATCAACTACCAGCAACTATGTGGTGGCCCATCTCAAGTTGTAGGGCATCAGACAGACAGACAGACAGAAAGAGATAAGGATGGCAGGCCTGCCTGATTTATCTTTCTTTCTTATCTTTTTAAAAAATGTTTATATTTATTAATTAATTAATTAATTAATTTATTTATTTATTTATTTATTTATTTATTTATTTATTAGATATAAGTACACTGTAGCTGTCTACAGACTCTCCAGAAGAGGGTGTCAGATTCTGGAGAATCTATATCCCTCTTATGGTCTGCATATGATGTACATAAACACAGCCTCACATATACTTCTAAAAATTTAAAGATGGTTGGGGCCACTGAAAAAGCTCAACAATTAACAGCATTGTCTCCTCTTCCAGAGGACCTGGGATCAACTACCAGCAACTATATTGTGGCCCATCTCCAGTTCCAGGGGATCAGACAGACATACATACAGACAGACAGACCAGGATTGCAGGCCTGCCTGGTTTTTCTTTCTTCTTATACATTTTAAAAATGTTTATTTATTTATATATATATTTATTAGATATAAGTACATTGTACCTGTCTTCAGACACTTCAGAAGAGGGTGTCATATTCTGGAGAATCTAAATCCCTCTTATGGACTGCATATTATGTACATAAACACAGCCTCACATATACTTCTAAAAATTTAAAGAAGGGTGGGGCCACTCTAAAAGCTCAACAATTAACAGCATTGTCTCCTCTTCCAGAGTGCCTGGGATCAACTACCAGCAACTATATGGTGGCCCATCTCCAGTTCTAGACGATCAGACAGACAGACATACAGACAGTGATAAGGATGGCAGGCCTGCCTGGTCTTTCTTTCTTTCTTATCCTTTTTAAAAAATGTTTATTTATATATTTATTTATGTATTTATTAGATATAAGTACACTGTAGCTGTCTTCAGACACTCCAGAAGAGGGTGTCAGATTCTGGAGAATCTAAATCCCTCTTATGGTATGCATATGATGTACATAAACACAGCCTCACATATACTTCTAAAAATTTAAAGATGTGTGGGGCCACTGAGAAGGCTCAACAATTAACAGCATTGTCTCCTCTTTCAGAGAACCTGGGATAAACTACCAGTACCTTATGGTGGCCCATCTCCAGTTCCAGTGGATCAGACAGACAGACAGAGAGACAAAGAGACAGAGATAAGGATGGCAGGTCTGCCTGGTCTTTCTTTATTTCTTATACTTTATAAAAAATGTTTATTTATTTATTTATTTATTTATTTATTTATTTATTTATTTATTAGATATAAGTACACTGTAGCCGTCTTCAGACACTCCAGAAGAGGGTGTCAGATTCTGGAGAATCTAAATCCCTCTTATGGTCTGAATATGATGTACATAAACACAGCCTCACATATACTTCTAAAAATTATAAATAGGTGGGGCCACTGAAAGGACTCAACAATTAACAGCATTGTCTCCTCTTTCAGAGAACCTGGGATAAACTACCAGCACCTTATGGTGGCCCATCTCCAGTTCCAGTGGATCAGACAGACAGACAGACAGACAGACAGAGAGACAGAGATAAGGATGGCAGGCCTGCCTGGTCTTTCTTTATTTCTTATACTTTTTAAAAAATGTTTATTTATTTATTTATTTATTTATTTATTTATTTATTTATTTATTAGATATAAGTACACTGTAGCCGTCTTCAGACACTCCAGAAGAGGGTGTCAGATTCTAGAGAATCTAAATCCCTATTATGGTCTGAATATGATGTACATAAACACATCCTCACATATACTTCTAAATATTATAAATAGGTGGGGCCACTTAAAGGACTCAACAATTAACAGCATTGTCTACTCTTCCAGAGAACCTGGGATCAACGACCAGCACTTAAAAGGTGGCCCATCTCCAGTTCCAGGGGATCAGACAGACAGAAAGACAGACAGTGATAAGGATGGCAGGCCTGCCTGGTTTTTCTCTCTTTCTTATCCTTTTTTAAAAAAAATGTTTATTTATTTATTTATTTATTTATTTATTTATTTATTTATTTATTTATTATTAGATATAAGTACACTGTAGCTGTTCAGACACTCCAGAAGAGGGTGTCAGATTCTGGAGAATCTAAATCCCTCTTATGGTCTGCATATGATGTACATAAACACAGCCTCACATATACTTCTAAAAATTTAAAGAAGTGTGGGGCCACTCTAAATGCTCAACAATTAACAGCATTGTCTCCTCTTCCAGAATACCTGGGATCAACTACCAGCAACTATATGGTGGCCCATCTCCAATTCCAGGGGATCAGACAGACAGACAAACAGACAGTGATAAGGATGGCAGGCCTGCCTGGTCTTTCTTTCTTTCTTATCCTTTTTAAAAAAATGTTTATTTATATATTTATTTATGTATTTATTAGATATATGTACACTGTAGCTGCTTTCAGACAATCCAGAAGAGGGTGTCAGATTCTGGAGAATCTAAACCCCTCTAATGGTCTGCATATGATGTACATAAACACAGCCTCGCATATACTTCTAAAAATTTAAAGATGGGTGGGGCCACTGAGAGGGCTCAACAATTAACAGCATTGTCTCCTCTTTCAGAGAACCTGGGATAAACTACCAGCACCTTATGGTGGCCCATCTCCAGTTCCAGGGGATCAGACATACAGACAGACAGACAGAAAGACAGAGATAAGGATGGCAGGCCTGCCTGGTCTATCTTTATTTCTTATACTTTTTAAAATATGTTTATTTATTTATTTATTTATTTATTTATTTATGTATTTATTAGATATAAGTACACTGTAGACGTCTTCAGACACTCCATAAGCGGGTGTCAGATTCTAGAGAATCAAAATCCCTCTTATGGTCTGAATATGATGTACATAAACACAGCCTCACATATACTTCTAAAAATTATAAATAGGTGGGGCCACTGAAAGAACTCAACAATTAACAGCATTGTCTCCTCTTCCAGAGTACCTGGGATCAACTACCAGCACCTAAACGGTGGCCCATCTCCAGTTCCAGGGGATCAGACAGACAGACAGACAGACAGTGATAAGGATGGCAGGCCTGCCTGGTCATTCTTTCTTTCTTATCCTTTTCAAAAAAATGTTTATTTATATATTTATTTATGTATTTATTAGATATAAGTACACTGTAGCTGTCTTCAGCCACTCCTGAAGAGGGTGTCAGATTCTGGAGAATCTAAATCCCTCTTATGGTCTGCATATGATGTACATAAACACAGCCTCACATATACTTCTAAAAATTTAAAGATGTGTGGGGCCAATGAGAGGGCTCAACAATTAACAGCATTGTCTCCTCTTTCAGAGAACCTGGGATAAACTACCAGCACCTTATGGTGGGCCATCTCGAGTTCCAGTGGATCAGACAGACAGACAGACAGACAGAGAGACAGAGATAAGGATGGCAGGCCTGCCTGATCTTTCTTTATTTCTTATACTTTTTAAAAAATGTTTATTTATTTATTTATTTATTTATTTATTTATTTATTTATTAGATATAAGTACACTGTAGCCATCTTCAGACACTCCAGAAGAGGGTGTCAGATTCTAGAGAATCTAAATCCCTATTATGGTCTGAATATGATGTACATAAACACAGCCTCACATATACTTCTAAATATTATAAATAGGTGGGGCCACTGAAAGGACTCAAAAATTAACAGCATTGTCTACTCTTCCAGAGAACTTGGGATCAACTACCAGCACCTAAAAGGTGGCCCATCTCCAGATCCAGGGGATCAGACAGACAGAAAGTCAGACAGTGATAAGGATGGCAGGCCTGCCTGGTCTTTCTCTCTTTCTTATCCTTTTTTTAAAAAAATGTTTATTTATTTATTTATTTATTTATTTATTTATTTATTTATTTATTTATTATTAGATATAAGTACACTGTAGCTGTTCAGACACTCCAGAAGAGGGTGTCAGATTCTGGAGAATCTAAATCCCTCTTATGGTCTGCATATGATGTACATAAACACAGCCTCACATATACTTCTAAAAATTTAAAGAAGTGTGGGGCCACTCTAAAAGCTCAACAATTAACAGCATTGTCTCCTCTTCCAGAGTACCTGGGATCAACTACCAGCAACTATATGGTGGCCCATCTCCAGTTCCAGGGGATCAGACAGACAGACATACAGACAGTGATAAGGATGGCAGGCCTGCCTGGTCTTTCTTTCTTTCTTATCCTTTTTAAAAAAATGTTTATTTATATATTTATTTATGTATTTATTAGATATATGTACACTGTAGCTGCTTTCAGACACTCCAGAAGAGGGTGTCAGATTCTGGAGAATCTAAACCCCTCTTATGGTCTGCATATGATGTACATAAACACAGCCTCGCATATACTTCTAAAAATTTAAAGATGGGTGGGGCCACTGAGAGGGCTCAACAATTAACAGCATTGTCTCCTCTTTCAGAGAACCTGGGATAAACTACCAGCACCTTATGGTGGCCCATCTCCAGTTCCAGGGGATCAGACAGACAGACAGACAGACAGAAAGACAGAGATAAGGATGGCAGGCCTGCCTGGTCTTTCTTTATTTCTTATACTTTTTAAAATATGTTTATTTATTTATTTATTTATTTATTTATTTATTTATTTATTTATTTATGTATTTATTAGATATAAGTACACTGTAGCCGTCTTCAGACACTCCATAAGCGGGTGTCAGATTCTAGAGAATCTAAATCCCTCTTATGGTCTGAATATGATGTACATAAACACAGCCTCACATATACTTCTAATAATTATAAATAGGTGGGGCCACTGAAAGGACTCAACAATTAACAGCATTGTCTCCTCTTCCAGAGAACCTGGGATCAACTACCAGCACCTAAAAGGTGGCCCATCTCCAGTTCCAGGGGATCAGACAGACAGACAGACAGACAGACAGTGATAAGGATGGCAGGCCTGCCTGGTCTTTCTTTCTTTCTTATCCTTTTTTAAAAAAAATGTTTATTTATTTATTTATTTATTTATTTATTTATTTATTTATTTATTTATGTATTTATTAGATATAAGTACACTGTAGCCGTCTTCAGACACTCCAGAAGAGGGTGTCAGATTCTAGAGAATCTAAAGCCCTCTTATGGTCTGAATATGATGTACATAAACACAGCCTCACATATACTTCTAAAAATTATAAATAGGTGGGCCCACTGAAAGGACTCAACAATTAACAGCATTGTCTCCTCTTCCAGAGAACCTGGGATCAACTACCAGCACCTAAAAGGTAGCCCATCACCAGTTCCATGGGATCAGACAGACAGACAGACAGACAGAGATAAGGAGGGCAGGCCTGCCTGGTTTTTCTTTCTTTCTTATCCTTTTAAAATAATGTTTATTTATTTTTTATTTATTTATTTATGTATTTATTAGATATAAGTACACTGTAGTTGTCTTCAGACACTCCTGAAGAGGGTGTCAGATTCTGGAGAATCTAAATCCCTCTTATGGTCTGCATATGATGTACGTAAACACAGCCTAACATATACTTCTAAAAATTTAAAGATAGGTGGAGCCACTGAAAGGGCTCAACAATTAACAGCATTGTCTCTTCTTCCAGAGAACCTGGGATCAACTAACAGCAACTATATGGTGGCCCATCTCCAGTTCCAAGGGATCAGACAGACAGACGGACAGACTGACAGAGGTAAGGATGGAGGCCTGCCTGGACTTTCTTTCTTTCTTATACTTTTAAAAAAATATTTATTTATTTATTTATTTATTTATTTATTTATTTATTTATTTATTTATTATTAGATATAAGTACACTGTAGCTGTTCAGACACTCCAGAAGAGGGTGTCAGATTCTGGAGAATCTAAATCCCTCTTTTGGTCTGCATATGATGGACATATACACAGCCTCACATATACTTCTAAAAATTTAAAGAAGGGTGGGGCCACTCTAAAAGCTCAACAATTAACAGCATTGTCTCCTCTTCCAGAGTACCTGGGATCAACTACCAGCAACTATATGGTGGACCATCTCCAGTTCCAGGGGATCAGACAGACAGACATACAGACAGTGATAATGATGGCAGGCCTGCCTGGTCATTCTTTCTTTCTTATCCTTTTCAAAAAAATGTTTATTTATATATTTATTTATGTATTTATTAGATATAAGTACACTGTAGCTGTCTTCAGACACCCCAGAAGAGGGTGTCAGATTCTGGAGAATCTAAATCCCTCTTATGGTCTGCATATGATGTACATAAACACAGCCTCACATATACTTCTAAAAATTTAAAGATGTGTGGGGCCAATGAGAGGGCTCAACAATTAACAGCATTGTCTCCTCTTTCAGAGAACCTGGGATAAACTACCAGCACCTTATGGTGGCCCATCTCCAGTTCCAGTGGATCAGACAGACAGACAGACAGACAGAGAGACAGAGATAAGGATGGCAGGCCTGCCTGGTCTTTCTTTATTTCTCCTACTTTTTAAAAAATGTTTATTTATTTATTTATTTATTTAATTATTTATGTATTTATTAGATATAAGTACACTGTAGCCGTCTTCAGACACTCCAGAAGAGGGTGTCAGATTCTAGAGAATCTAAATCCCTCTTATGGTCTGAATATGATGTACATAAACACAGCCTCACATATACTTCTAAAAATTATAAATAGGTGGGGCCACTGAAAGGACTCAACAATTAACAGCATTGTCTAATCTTCCAGAGAACCTGGGATCAACTACCAGCACCTAAAAGGTGGCCCATCTCCAGTTCCAGGGGATCAGACAGACAGACAGACAGACAGTGATAAGGATGGCAGGCCTGCCTGGTCTTTCTTTCTTTCTTATCCTTTTTTAAAAAAAATGTTCGTTTATTTATTTATTTATTTATTTATTTATTTATTATTAGATATAAGTACACTGTAGCTGTTCAGACACTCCAGAAGAGGGTGTCAGATTCTGGAGAATCTAAATCCCTCTTATGGTCTGCATATGATGTACATAAACACAGCCTCACATATACTTCTAAAAATTTAAAGAAGGGTGGGGCCACTCTAAAAGCTCAATTATTAACAGCATTGTCTCCTCTTCCAGAGTACCTGGGATCAACTACCAGCAACTATATGGTGGCCCATCTCCAGTTCCAGGGGATCAGACAGACAGACATACAGACAGTGATAAGGATGGCAGGCCTGCCTGGTCTTTCTTTCTTTCTTATCCTTTTAAAAAAAATGTTTATTTATATATTTATTTATGTATTTATTAGATATATGTACACTGTAGCTGTCTTCAGACACTCCAGAAGAGGGTGTCAGATTCTGGAGAATCTAAATCCCTCTTTTTTTTTTTATTATTTTTTTTATATTTTTATTACATATTTTCCTCAATTACATTTCCAATACTATCCCAAAAGTCCCCCATAGCGCCCCCCACTTCCCTGCCCACCCATTCCCATTCTTTTGGCCCTGGCATTCCCCTATATTGGGGCATATAAAGTTTGCAAGTCCAATGGGCCTCTCTTTCCATTGATGGCCGACTAGGCCATCTTTCGATACATATGCAGCTAGAGACAAGAGCTCCAGGGTTCTGGTTAGTACATCATGTTGTTCCAACAACAGGGTTGCAGATCCCTTTAGCTCCTTGGGTACTTTCTCTAGCTTCTCCATTGGGAGCCCTGTGATACATCCAATAGCTGACTGTGAACATCCACTCCTGTGTTTGCTAGGCCCCGGCATCATCTCACAAGAGACAGCTATATTTGGGTCCTTTCAGCAAAATCTTGCTAGTGTATGCAATGGTGTCAGCGTTTAGAAGCTGATTATGGGACGGATCCCTGGATACAGCAGTCTCTAAATGGTCCATCCTTTCATCACAGCTACGAACTTTGCCTCTGTAACTCCTTCCCTGGGTGTTTTGTTCCCAATTCTAAGAAGGTGCACAGTGTCCACACTTTGGTCTTCATTCTTCTTGAGTTTCATGCGTTTATCAAATTGTATCTTATATCTTGGGTATCCTAAGTTTTGGGCTAATATCCACTTATCAATGAATACATATTGTGTGAGTTCTTTTGTGATTGTGTTACTTCACTCAAGATGATGCCCTCCAGGTCCATCCATTTGGCTAGGAATTTCATAAATTCATTCTTTTTAATAGCTGAGTAGTACTCCATTGTGTAAATGTACCATAATTTCTGTATCCATTCCTCTGTTGAGGGACATCTGGGTTCTTTCCAGCTTCTGGCTATTATAAATAGGGCTGCTATGAACATAGTGGAGCATGTGTCCTTTTTACCGGTTGGGACATCTTCTGGATATATGCCCAGGAGAGGTATTGCTGGATCCTCCGGTAGTACTATGTCCAATTTTCTGAGGAACCGCCAGACTGATTTCCAGAGTGGTTGTACAAGCTTGCAATCCCACCAACAATGGAGGAGTGTTCCTCTTTCTCCACATCCTCGCCAGCATCTGCTGTCACCTGAATTTTTGATCTTAGCCATTCTGACTGGTGTGAGGTGGAATCTCAGGGTTGTTTTGATTTGCATTTCCCTGATGATTAAGGATGTTGAACATTTTTTCAGGTGCTTCTCTGCCATTCGGTATTCCTCAGGTGAGAATTCTTTGTTCAGTTCTGAGCCCCATTTTTTAATGGGGTTTTTTGACTTTCTGGAGTCCACCTTCTTGAGTTCTTTATATATATTGGATATTAGTCCCTTATCTGATTTAGGATAGGTGACGATCCTTTCCCAATCTGTTGGTGGTTTTTTTGTCTTATTGATGGTGTCTTTAGCCTTGCAGAAGCTTTGTAGTTTCATGAGTTCCCACTTGTCAATTCTCGATCTTACAGCACAAGCCATTACTGTCTATTCAGGAATTTTTCCCCTGTGCCCATATCTTCAAGGCTTTTCCCCACTTTCTCCTCTATAAGTTTCAGTGTCTCTGGTTTTATGTGAAGTTCCTTGATCCACTTAGACTTGACCTTAGTACAAAGAGATAGGAATGGATCGATTCGCATTCTTCTACATGTTAACAACCAGTTGTGCCAGCACCATTTGTTGAAAATGCTGTCTTTCTTCCACTGGATGTTTTTAGCTCCCTTGTCGAAGATCAAGTGACCATAGGTGTGTGGGTTCATTTCTGGGTCTTCAATTCTATTCCATTGGTCTATTTGTCTGTCACTATACCAGTACCATGCAGTTTTTATCACAATTGCTCTGTAGTAGAGCTTTAGGTCCGGCATGGTGATTCCACCAGAGGTTCTTTTATCCTTGAGAAGAGTTTTTGCTATCCTAGGTTTTTTGTTATTCCAGATGAATTTGCAGATTGCACTTTCTAATTCGTTGAAGAATTGATTTGGAATTTTGATGGGGATTGCATTGAATCTGTAGATTGCTTTTGGCAAGATAGCCATTTTTACAATGTTGATCCTGCCAATCCATGAGCATGGGAGATCTTTCCATCTTCTGAGATCTTCTAGAATTTCTTTCTTCAGAGACTTGAAGTTTTTATTATACAGATCTTTCACTTCCTTAGTTAGAGTCACGCCAAGATATTTTATATTATTTGTGACTATTGAGAAGGGTGTTGTTTCCCTAATTTCTTTCTCAGCCTGTTTATTCTTTGTGTAGAGAAAGGCCATTGATTTGTTTGAGTTAATTTTATATCCAGCTACTTCACCGAAGCTGTTTATCAGGCTTAGGAGTTCTCTGGTGGAATTTTTAGGGTCACTTATATATACTATCATATCATCTGCAAAGAGTGATATTTTGACTTCATCTTTTCCAATTTGTATCCCTTTGATCTCCTTTTGTTGTCGAATTGCTCTGGCTAGGACTTCAAGTACAATGTTGAATAGGTATGGAGAAAGTGGACAGCCTTGTCTAGTCCCTGATTTTAGAGGGATTGCTTCAAGCTTCTCACCATTTACTTTGATGTTGGCTACTGGTTTGCTGTAGATTGCTTTTATCATGTTTAGGTATGGGCCTTGAATTCCTGATCTTTCCAAGACTTTTATCATGAATGGGTGTTGGATCTTATCAAATGCTTTTTCCGCATCTAACGAGATGACCATGTGGTTTTTGTCTTTGAGTTTGTTTATATACTGGATTACGTTGATGGATTTCCGTATATTGAACCATCCCTGCATCCCTGGGATGAAACCTACTTGGTCAGGATGGATGATTGTTTTGATGTGTTCTTGGATTCGGTTAGCAAGAACTTTATTGAGGATTTTTGCATCAATATTCATAAGGGATATTGGTCTGAAGTTTTCTATCTTTGTTGGGTCTTTTTGTGGTTTAGGTATCAGAGTAATTGTGGCTTCATAGAATGAGTTGGGTAGAGTACCTTCTGTTTCTATTTTGTGGAATAGTTTGTGAAGAACTGGGATTAGATCTTCTTTGAAGGTCTGATAGAACTCTGCACTAAACCCATCTGGTCCTGGGCTTTTTTTAGTTGGGAGACTATTAATGACTGCTTCTATTTCTTTGGGGGATATAGGGCTGTTTAGATCATTAACCTGATCTTGATTCAACTTTGGTACCTGGTATCTGTCTAGGAACTTCTCCATTTCATCCAGGTTCTCCAGTTTTGTTGAGTATAGCCTTTTTTAGAAGGATCTGATGGTGTTTTGGATGTCTTCAGGATCTGTTGTTATGTCTCCTTTTTCATTTCTGATTTTGTTAATTAGGATGCTTTCCCTGTGCCCTCTAGTGAGTCTGGCTAAGGGTTTATCTATCTTGTTGATTTTCTCAAAGAACCAGCTCCTTGATTGGTTGATTCTTTGAATAGTTTTTCTTGTTTCCACTTGGTTGATTTCACCCCTGAGTTTGATTATTTCCTGCCGTCTACTCCTCTTGGGTGAATTTGCTTCATTTTGTTCTAGTGCTTTTAGGTGTGTTGTCAAGCTGCTAATGTGTGCTCTCTCTAGTTTCCTTTTGGAGGCACTCAGAGCTATGAGTTTTCCTCTTAAAAATGCTTTCATTGCGTCCCATAAGTTTGGGTATGTTGTGGCTTCATTTTCATTGAACTCTAAAAAGTCCTTAATTTCTTTCTTTATTCCTTCCTTGACCAAGGTATCATTGAGAAGAGTGTTGTTCAGTTTCCACGTGAAGGTTGGCTTTCTATTATTTATTTTGTTATTGAAGATCAGCCTTAGTCCATGGTGATCTGATAGGATGCATGGGACAATTTCAATATTTTTATATCTGTTGAGGCCTGTTTTGTGACCGATTATGAGGTCAATTTTGGAGAAGGTACCATGAGGTGGTGAGAAGAAGGTATATCCTTTTGTTTTAGGATAGAATGTTCTGTAGATATCTGCCAGATCCATTTGATTCATAATTTCTCTTAGTTTCACTGTGTCCCTGTTTAGTTTCTGTTTCCATGATCTGTCCATTTGTGAAAGTGGTGTGTTGAAGTCTCCCACTATTATTGTATGAGGTGCAATGTGTGCTTTGAGCTTTACTAAAGTTTCTTTAATGAATGTGGCTGCCTTTGTATTTGGAGCATAGATATTCAGGATTGATAGTTCCTCTTGGAGGATTTTACCTTTGATGAGTATGAAGTGTCCCTCCCTGTCTTTTTTAATGACTTTGGGTTGGAAGTCAATCTTATCAGATATTAGAATGGCTACTCCAGCTTGTTTCTTCATGCCATTTGCTTGGAAAATTGTTTTCCAGCCTTTCATTCTGAGGTAGTGTCTATCCTTTTCTCTGAGATGAGTTTCCTGTAAGCAGCAAAATGTTGGGTCTTGTTTGTGTAGCCAGTTTGTTAGTCTATGTCTTTTTATCGGGGAGTTGAGTCCATTGATATTAAGAGATATTAAGG
This sequence comes from Mus caroli, assembly GCF_978045245.1. Lineage (NCBI taxonomy): Eukaryota > Metazoa > Chordata > Mammalia > Rodentia > Muridae > Mus > Mus caroli. The sequence goes on along the minus strand of NW_028227486.1, from coordinate 37,742 downwards.
AAAAGTAATTGTTGTTTCCTGTTATTTTTGTTGTTAAAGTTGGCATTTTGTTCTTGTGGCTGTCTACTTTTAGGTTTGTTGAGGGATTACCTTCTTGTTGTTTCTAGGGCGTGGTTCCTGTCCTTATATTGGTTTTTTTCTGTTATTATCCTTTGAAGGGCTGGATTCGTGGAGAGATAATGTGTGAATTTGGTTTTGTCGTGGAATACTTTGGTTTCTCCATCTATGTTAATTGAGAGTTTGGCTGGGTATAGTAGCCTGGGCTGGAATTTGTGTTCTTTTAGTGTCTGTATAACATCTGTCCAGGATCTTCTGGCTTTCATAGTCTCTGGTGAAAAGTCTGGTGTAATTCTGATAGGCTTGCCTTTATATGTTACTTGGCCTTTTTCTCTTACTGCTTTTAGTATTCTATCTTTATTTAGAGCATTTGTTGCTCTGATTATTATGTGTCGGGAGGTATTTCTTTTCTGGTCCAGTCTATTTGGAGTTCTGTAGGCTTCTTGTATGTTCATGGGCATCTCTTTCTTTAGATTTGGGAAGTTTTCTTCTATAATTTTGTTGAAGATGTTTGCTGGTCCTTTGAGTTGAAAATCTTCATTCTCATCCACTCCTATTATCCGTAGGTTTGGTCTTCTCATTATGTCCTGTATTTCTTGGATGTTTTGAGTTAGGATCTTTTTGCATTTTACATTTTCCTTGATTGTTGTGCCGATGTTCTCTATGGAATCTTCTGCACCTGAGATTCTCTCTTCCATCTCTTGTATTCTGTTGCTGATGCTCGTATCTATGGTTCCAGATTTCTTTCCTAGGGTTTCTATCTCCAGTGTTGCCTCATTTTGGGTTTTCTTTATTGTGTCTACTTCCCTTTTTAGGTCTAGTATGGTTTTGTTCATTTCCATCATCTGTTTGGATGTGTTTTCCTGTTTTTCTGTAAGGACTTCTACCTGTTTGATTATGTTATCATGTTTTTCTTTAAGGATTTGTAACTCTTTAGCAGTGTTCTCCTGCAATTCTTTAAGGGATTTTTGTGCTTCCTCTTTATTGTCTTCTGCCTTTTTAGCAGTGTTCTCCTGCATTTCTTTAAGTGTGTTATTAAAGTCCTTCTTGAAGTCCTCTATCATCATCAGGAGATATGCTTTTAAATCCGTGTCTAGCTTTTCCGGTGTGTTGGGGTGCCCTGGACTGGGCAAAGTGGGGGTGCTGGGTTCTGATGATGGTGAGTGGTCTTGGTTTCTGTTAGTAAGATTATTACGTTTACCTTTCGCCATTTGGTAATCTCTGGGGTTAGTTGTTATCGTTGTCACTATTTAAAGATTGGAGCAGAAGCTGTGTTCCACTCACCAGCAGTCTCTAAATCCTGCGGCGGGGGTCGTGGGTAGCTGACGGTACCCCGGTGCTGGTCCAGCCGGAAGAGGCCTGTGGTCCTACTCAGGCCGTTTTTCTGCTTCCTTAACTAATGCAGTCTCTGGTCCCGCGTGCAATTGGATTGGAGCAGAAACTGTGTTCCACTCTCCAGAAGTCTTAAGATCCAGCAGTCCCAAAATCCTGCGGCGGGGGTCGTGGGTAGCTGGCAGGTGTCAGGCAACCCTGCGCTCCCGATACCCCGGCGCTGATCCGGCTGGATGAGGCCTGTGGTCCTACTCAGGCCGGTTTCTGCTTCCCTAACTAATCTCTAAATTCCTCTTATGGTCTGCATATTCGGTACATAAACACAGCCTTGCATATACTTCTAAAAATTTAAAGATGGGTGGGGCCACTGAGAGGGCTCAATAATTAACAGCATTGTCTCCTCTTTCAGAGAACCTGGGATAAACTACCAGCACCTTATGGTGGCCCATCTCCAGTTCCAGGGGATCAGACAGACAGACAGACAGAGAGACAGAGATATGGATGGCAGGCCTGCCTGGTCTTTCTTTATTTCTTATACTTTTTAAAAAATGTTTATTTATTTATTTATTTATTTATTTATTTATTTATGTATTTATTAGATATAAGTACACTGTAGCCGTCTTCAGACACTCCAGAAGAGGGTGTCAGATTCTAGAGAATCTAAATCCCTCTTATGGTCTGAATATGATGTACATAAACACAGCCTTGCATATACTTCTAAAAATTTAAAGATGGGTGGGGCCACTGAGAGGGCTCAACAATTAACAGCATTGTCTCCTCTTTCAGAGAACCTGGGATAAACTACCCGCACCTTATGGTGGCCCATCTCCAGTTCCAGGGGATCAGACAGACAGACAGGCAGAGAGACAGAGATATGGATGGCAGGCCTGCCTGGTCTTTCTTTATTTCTTATACTTTTAAAAAAATGTTTATTTATTTATTTATTTATTTATTTATTTATTTATTTATTTATTAGATATAAGTACACTGTAGCCGTCTTCAGACACTCCAGAAGAGGGTGTCAGATTCTAGAGAATCTAAATCCCTCTTATGGTCTGAATATGATGTACATAAACACAGCCTCACATATACTTCTAAAAATTATAAAAAGTTGGGGCCACTGAAAGGACTCAACAATTAACAGCATTGTCTCCTCTTCCAGAGAACCTGGGATCAACTACCAGCACCTAAAAGGTGGCCCATCTCCAGTTCCAGGGGATCAGACAGACAGACAGACAGACAGTGATAAGGATGGCAGTCCTGCCTGGTCTTTCTTTCTTTCTTATCCTTTTTAAAAAATGTGTATTTATATATTTATTTATGTATTTATTAGATATAAGTACACTGTAGCTGTCTTCAGACACTCCAGAAGAGGGTGTCAGATTCTGGAGAATCTAAATCCCTTTTATGGTCTGCATATGATGTACATAAACACAGCCTCACATATACTTCTAAAAATTTAAAGATGTTTGGGGCCACTGAGAGGGCTCAACAATTAACAGCATTGTCTCCACTTTCAGAGAACCTGGGATAAACTACCAGCACCTTATGGTGGCCCATCTCCAGTTCCAGTGGATCAGACAGACAGACAGACAGAGAGAGAGAGATATGGATGGCAGGCCTGACTGGTCTTTCTTTATTTCTTATACTTTTTAAAAAATGTTTATTTATTTATTCATTTATTTATTTATTTATGTATTTATTAGATATAAGTACACTGTAGCCGTCTTCAGACACTCCAGAAGATGGTGTCAGATTCTGGAGAATCTAAATCCCTCTTATGGTCTGAATATGATGTACATAAACACAGCCTCACATATACTTGTAAAAATTAAAATGGGTGGGGCCACTGAAAGGGCTCAACAATTAACAGCATTGTCTCCTCTTCCAGAGAACCTGGGATCAACTACCAGCACCTACAAGGTGGCCCATCTCCAGTTCCAGGGGATCAGACAGACAGACAGACAGACAGAGATAAGTATGGCAGGCCTGCCTGGTCTTTCTTTCTTTCTTATGGTTTTAAAATAATGTTTATTTATTTATTTATTTATATATGTTTGTATTTATTAGATATAAGTACACTGTAGTTGTCTTCAGACACTCCAGAAGAGGGTGTCAGATTCTGGAGAAACTAAATCCCTCTTATGGTCTGCATATGATGTACATAAACACAGCCTAACATATACTTCTAAAAATTTAAAGATAGGTGGAGCCACTGAAAGGGCTCAACAATTAATAGCATTGTCTCCTCTTCCAGAGAACCTGGGATCAACATACAGCAACTATATGGTGGCCCATCTCCAGTTCCAAGGGATCAGACAGTCTGACAGACAGACAGACTGACAGAGATTAGGATGGCAGGCCTGCCTGGTCTTTCTTTCTTTATTATCCTTTTTAAAAAAATGTTTATTTATTTATGTATTTATTAGATATAAGTACACTGTAGCTGTCTTCAGACACTCCAGAAGAGGGTGTCAGATTCTGGAGAATCTAAATCCCTCTTATGGTCTGCATATGATGTACATAAACACAGCCTCACATATACTACTAAAAATTTAACGATGGGTGGGGCCACTGAAAGGGCTCAACAATTAACAGCATTGTCTCCTCTTCCAGAGAACCTGGGATAAACTACCAGCACTTATATGGTGGCCCATCTCCAGTTCCATGGGATCAGAACGACTGATAGACAGACAGACAGAGATAAGGATGGTAGGCCTGCCTGGCCTTTCTTTTTTTCTTATCAGGTTTAAATAATGTTTATTTATTTATTTATTTATTTATTTATTTATTTATTTATTTATTTATTAGATATAAGTACACTGTAGCTGTCTTCAGACACTCCAGAAGAGGGTGTCAGATTCTGGAGAATCTAAATCCCTCTTATGGTCTGCATATGATGTACATAAACACAGCCTCACATATACTACTAAAAATTTAACGATGGGTGGGGCCACTGAAAGGGCTCAACAATTAACAGCATTGTCTCCTCTTCCAGAGAACCTGGGATAAACTACCAGCACTTATATGGTGGCCCATCTCCAGTTCCATGGGATCAGAACGACTGATAGACAGACAGACAGAGATAAGGATGGTAGGCCTGCCTGGCCTTTCTTTTTTTCTTATCAGGTTTAAATAATGTTTATTTATTTATTTATTTATTTATTTATTTATTTATTTATTTATGTATTTATTAGATATAAGTACACTGTAGCTGTCTTCAGACACTCCAGAAGAGGGTGTCAGATTCTGGAGAATCTAAATCCCTCTTATGGTCTGCATATGATGTACATAAACACAGCCTCACATATACTACTAAAAATTTAACAATGGGTGGGGCCACTGAAAGGGCTCAACAATTAACAGCATTGTCTCCTCTTCCAGAGAACCTGGGATAAACTACCAGCACTTATATGGTGGCCCATCTCCAGTTCCATGGGATCAGAACGACTTATAGACAGACAGACAGAGATAAGGATGGTAGGCCTGCCTGGCCTTTCTTTTTTTCTTATCAGGTTTAAATAATGTTTATTTATTTATTTATTTATTTATTTATTTATTTATTTATGTATTTATTAGATATAAGTACACTGTAGCTGTCTTCAGACACTCCAGAAGAGGGTGTCAGATTCTGGAGAATCTAAATCCCTCTTATGGTCTGCATATGATGTACACAAACACAGCCTCACATATACTACTAAAAATTTAACGATGGGTGGGGCCACTGAAAGCTCTCAACAATTAACAGCATTGTCTCCTCTTCCAGAGAACCTGGGATCAACTACCAGCACCTATATGGTGGCCCATCTCCAGTTCCAGGGGATCAGAACGACTGATAGACAGACAGACAGAGATAAGGATGGTAGGCCTGCCTGGTCTTTCTTTTTTTCTTATCCGGTTTAAATAATGTTTATTTATTTATTTATTTATTTATTTATTTATTTATTTATTTATTTATTAGATATAAGTACACTGTAGCTGTCTTCAGACACTCCAGAAGAGGGTGTCAGATTCTGGAGAATCTAAATCCCTCTTATGGTCTGCATATGATGTACATAAACACAGACTCACATATACTTCTAAAAATTTAAATATGGGTAGGGCCACTGATAGGGCTCAACAATTAAGAGCATTGTCTCCTCTTCCAGAGAACCTTGGATCAACTACCAGCAACTATATGGTGGCCCATCTCCAGTTCCCGGGGATCAGATAGACAGACAAACAGACAGGCAGAGATATGGATGGCAGGCCTGCCTGGTCTTTCTTTCTTTCTTATCCTTTTTAAAAAATGTTTATTTATTTATTTATTTATTTATTTATCTATTTATTTATTAGATATAAGTACACTGTAGCTGTCTTCAGACACTCCAGAAGAGGGTGTCAGATTCTGGAGAATCTAAATCCCTCTTATGGTCTGCATATGATGTACATAAACACAGCCTCACATATACTTCTAAATATTTAAAGATCGGTAGGGCCACTTATAGGGCTCAACAATTAACAGCATTGTCTCCTCTTCCAGAGAACCTGGGATCAACTACCAGCAACTTTATGGTAGCCCAACTCCAGTTCCAGGGGATCAGACAGACAGACAGACAGACAGAGATAAGGATGGCAGGCCTGCCTGGTCTTAAATTCTTTTTTATCCTTTTTAAAAAATGTTTATTTATTTATTTATTTATTAATTATATATAAGTACACCGTAGCTGTCTTCAGTCTCTCCAGTAGAGGGTGTCAGATTCTGGAGAATTTAAATCCTCTTATAATCTGAATATGATGTACATAAACACAGCCTCACATAAACTTCTAAATATTTAAAGAAGTGTGGGGCCACTGAAAGGGCTCAACGATTAACCGAATTGTCTCCTCTTCCAGAGAACCCTGGATCAACTACCAGCACTATATGGTGGCCCATCTCCAGTTCCCGGGGATCAGATAGACAGACAGACAGACAGACAGACAGAGATATGGATGGCAGGCCTGCCTGGTCTTTCTTTCTTTCTTATACTTTTTAAAAAATGTTTATTTATTTATTTATTTATTTATTTATTTATTTATTTATCTATTTATTTATTAGATATAAGTACACTGTAGCTGTCTTCAGACACTCCAGAAGAGGGTGTCAGATTCTGGAGAATCTAAATCCCTCTTATGGTCTGCATATGATGTACATAAACACAGCCTCACATATACCTCTAAATATTTAAAGATGGGTGGCGCCACTGAAAGGGCTCAACAATTAACAGCATTGTCTCCTCTTCCAGAGTACCTGGGATCAACTACCAGCAACTATATGGTGGCCCATCTCCAGTTCCAGGGGATCAGACAGACAGACATACAGACAGTGATAAGGATGGCAGGCCTGCCTGGTCTTTCTTTCTTTCTTATCCTTTTTAAAAAATGTTTATTTATTTATTTATTTATTTATTTATTTATTTATTTATTTATTTATTTATTATATATAAGTACACTGTAGCTGTCTTCAGTCACTCCAGTAGAGGGTGTCAGATTCTGGAGAATCTAAATCCTCTTATAATCTGAATATGATGTACATAAACACAGCCTCACATAAACTTCTAAATATTTAAAGAAGTGTGGGGCCACTGAAAGGGCTCAACAATTAACCTAATTGTCTCCTCTTCCAGAAAACCTTGGATCAACTACCAGCACTATATGGTGGCCCATCTCCAGTTCCCGGGGATCAGATAGACAGACAGACCGACAGACAGAGATATGGATGGCAGGCCTGCCTGGTCTTTCTTTCTTTCTTATACTTTTTAAAAAATGTTTATTTATTTATTTATTTATTTATTTATTTATTTATCTATTTATGTATTAGATATAAGTACACTGTAGCTGTCTTCAGACACTCCAGAAGAGGGTGTCAGATTCTGGAGAATCTAAATCCCTCTTATGGTCTGCATATGATGTACATAAACACAGCCTCACATATACCTCTAAATATTTAAAGATGGGTGGCTCCACTGAAAGGGCTCAACAATTAACAGCATTGTCTCCTCTTCCAGAGTACCTGGGATCAACTACCAGCAACCATATGGTGGCCCATCTCCAGTTCCAGGGGATCAGACAGACAGATATACAGACAGTGATAAGGATGGCAGGCCTGCCTGGTCTTTCTTTCTTTCTTATCCTTTTTAAAAAAATGTTTATTTATATATTTATTTATGTATTTATTAGATATAAGTACACTGTAGCTGTCTTCAGACACTCCAGAAGAGGGTGTCAGATTCTGGAGAATCTAAATCCCTCTTATGGTCTGCATATGATGTACATAAACACAGCCTCACATATACTTCTAAAAATTTAAAGATGTGTCGGGCCACTGAGAGGGCTCAACAATTACCAGCATTGTCTCCTATTTCAGAGAACCTGGGATAAACTACCAGCACCTTATGGTGGCCCATCTCCAGTTCCAGTGGATCAGACAGACAGACAGACAGAGAGACAGAGATAAGTATGGCAGGCCTGCCTGGTCTTTCTTTATTTCTTATACTTTTTAAAAAATGTTTATTTATTTATTTATTTATGTATTTATTAGATATAAGTACACTGTAGCTGTCTTCAGACACTCCAGAAGAGGGTGTCAGATTCTGGAGAATCTAAATCCCTCTTATGGTCTGCATATGATGTACATAAACACAGCCTCACATATACTTCTAAATATTTAAAGATGGGTAGGGCCACTGATAGGGCTCAACAATTAACAGCATTGTCTCCTCTTCCAGAGAACCTGGGATCAACTACCAGCAACTTTATGGTAGCCCAACTCCAGTTCCAGGGGATCAGACAGACAGACAGACAGACAGAGATAAGGATGGCAGGCCAGCCTGGTCTTACTTTCTTTCTTATCCTTTTTAAAAAATGTTTATTTATTTATTTATTTATTTATTTATTTATTTATTATATATAAGTACACTGTATCTGTCTTCAGTCACTCCAGTAGAGGGTGTCAGATTCTGGAGAATCTAAATCCTCTTATAATCTGAATATGATGTACATAAACACAGCCTCACATAAACTTCTAAATATTTAAAGAAGTGTGGGGCCACTGAAAGGGCTCAACAATTAACCGAATTGTCTCCTCTTCCAGAGAACCTTGGATCAACTACCAGCACTATATGGTGGCCCATCTCCAGTTCCCGGGGATCAGATAGACAGACAGACAGACAGACAGAGATATGGATGGCAGGCCTGCCTGGTCTTTCTTTCTTTCTTATACTTTTTAAAGAATGTTTATTTATTTATTTATTTATTTATTTATTTATTTATTTATCTATTTATTTATTAGATATAAGTACACTGTAGCTGTCTTCAGACACTCCAGAAGAGGGTGTCAGGTTCTGGAGAATCTAAATCCCTCTTATGGTCTGCATACGATGTACATAAACACAGCCTCACATATACCTCTAAATATTTAAAGATGGGTGGCGCCACTGAAAGGGCTCAACAATTAACAGCATTATGTCCTCTTCCAGAGTACCTGGGATCAACTACCAGCAACTATATGGTGGCCCATCTCCAGTTCCAGGGGATCAGACAGACAGACATACAGACAGTGATAAGGATGGCAGGCCTGCTTGGTCTTTCTTTCTTTCTTATCCTTTTTAAAAAATGTTTATTTATTTATTTATTTATTTATTTATTTATTTATTATATATAAGTACACTGTAGCTGTCTTCAGTCACTCCAGTAGAGGGTGTCAGATTCTGGAGAATCTAAATCCTCTTATAATCTGAATATGATGTACATAAACACAGCCTCACATAAACTTCTAAATATTTAAAGAAGTGTGGGGCCACTGAAAGGGCTCAACAATTAACCGAATTGTCTCCTCTTCCAGAGAACCTTGGATCAACTACCAGCACTATATGGTGGCCCATCTCCAGTTCCCGGGGATCAGATAGACAGACAGACAGACAGACAGAGATATGGATGGCAGGCCTGCCTGGTCTTTCTTTCTTTCTTATACTTTTTAAAAAATGTTTATTTATTTATTTATTTATTTATTTATTTATTTATCTATTTATTTATTAGATATAAGTACACTGTAGCTGTCTTCAGACACTCCAGAAGAGGGTGTCAGATTCTGGAGAATCTAAATCCCTCTTATGGTCTGCATATGATGTACATAAACACAGCCTCACATATACCTCTAAATATTTAAAGATGGGTGGCGCCACTGAAAGGGCTCAACAATTAACAGCATTGTCTCCTCTTCCAGAGTACCTGGGATCAACTACCAGCAACTATATGGTGGCCCATCTCCAGTTCCAGGGGATCAGACAGACAGACATACAGACAGTGATAAGGATGGCAGGCCTGCCTGGTCTTTCTTTCTTTCTTATCCTTTTTAAAAAAATGTTTATTTATATATTTATTTATGTATTTATTAGATATAAGTACACTGTAGCTGTCTTCAGACAATCCAGAAGAGGGTGTCAGATTCTGGAGAATCTAAATCCCTCTTATGGTCTGCATATGATGTACATAAACACAGCCTCACATATACTTCTAAATATTTAAAGATGGGTAGGGCCACTGATAGGGCTCAACAATTAACAGCATTGTCTCCTCTTCCAGAGAACCTGGGATCAACTACCAGCAACTTTATGGTAGCCCAACTCCAGTTCCAGGGGATCAGACAGACAGACAGACAGACAGAGATAAGGATGGCAGGCCAGCCTGGTCTTACTTTCTTTCTTATCCTTTTTAAAAAATGTTTATTTATTTATTTATTTATTTATTTATTTATTTATTTATTATATATAAGTACACTGTATCTGTCTTCAGTCACTCCAGTAGAGGGTGTCAGATTCTGGAGAATCTAAATCCTCTTATAATCTGAATATGATGTACATAAACACAGCCTCACATAAACTTCTAAATATTTAAAGAAGTGTGGGGCCACTGAAAGGGCTCAACAATTAACAGCATTGTCTCCTCTTCCAGAGAACCTTGGATCAACTACCAGCACTATATGGTGGCCCATCTCCCGTTCCCGGGGATCAGATAGACAGACAGACAGACAGACAGAGATATGGATGGCAGGCCTGCCTGGTCTTCCTTTCTTTCTTATACTTTTTAAAAAATGTTTATTTATTTATTTATTTATTTATTTATTTATTAGATATAAGTACACTGTAGATGTCTTCAGACACTCCAGAAGAGGGTGTCAGGTTCTGGAGAATCTAAATCCCTCTTATGGTCTGCATATGATGTACATAAACACAGCCTCACATATACCTCTAAATATTTAAAGATGGGTGGCGCCACTGAAAGGGCTCAACAATTAACAGCATTATGTCCTCTTCCAGAGTACCTGGGATCAACTACCAGCAACTATATGGTGGCCCATCTCCAGTTCCAGGGGATCAGACAGACAGACATACAGACAGTGATAAGGATGGCAGGCCTGCTTGGTCTTTCTTTCTTTCTTATCCTTTTTAAAAAATGTTTATTTATTTATTTATTTATTTATTTATTTATTTATTTATTATATATAAGTACACTGTAGCTGTCTTCAGTCACTCCAGTAGAGGGTGTCAGATTCTGGAGAATCTAAATCCTCTTATAATCTGAATATGATGTACATAAACACAGCCTCACATAAACTTCTAAATATTTAAAGAAGTGTGGGGCCACTGAAAGGGCTCAACAATTAACCGAATTGTCTCCTCTTCCAGAGAACCTTGGATCAACTACCAGCACTATATGGTGGCCCATCTCCAGTTCCCGGGGATCAGATAGACAGACAGACAGACAGACAGAGATATGGATGGCAGGCCTGCCTGGTCTTTCTTTCTTTCTTATACTTTTTAAAAAATGTTTATTTATTTATTTATTTATTTATTTATTTATTTATCTATTTATTTATTAGATATAAGTACACTGTAGCTGTCTTCAGACACTCCAGAAGAGGGTGTCAGATTCTGGAGAATCTAAATCCCTCTTATGGTCTGCATATGATGTACATAAACACAGCCTCACATATACCTCTAAATATTTAAAGATGGGTGGCGCCACTGAAAGGGCTCAACAATTAACAGCATTGTCTCCTCTTCCAGAGTACCTGGGATCAACTACCAGCAACTATATGGTGGCCCATCTCCAGTTCCAGGGGATCAGACAGACAGACATACAGACAGTGATAAGGATGGCAGGCCTGCCTGGTCTTTCTTTCTTTCTTATCCTTTTTAAAAAAATGTTTATTTATATATTTATTTATGTATTTATTAGATATAAGTACACTGTAGCTGTCTTCAGACAATCCAGAAGAGGGTGTCAGATTCTGGAGAATCTAAATCCCTCTTATGGTCTGCATATGATGTACATAAACACAGCCTCACATATACTTCTAAATATTTAAAGATGGGTAGGGCCACTGATAGGGCTCAACAATTAACAGCATTGTCTCCTCTTCCAGAGAACCTGGGATCAACTACCAGCAACTTTATGGTAGCCCAACTCCAGTTCCAGGGGATCAGACAGACAGACAGACAGACAGAGATAAGGATGGCAGGCCAGCCTGGTCTTACTTTCTTTCTTATCCTTTTTAAAAAATGTTTATTTATTTATTTATTTATTTATTTATTTATTTATTATATATAAGTACACTGTATCTGTCTTCAGTCACTCCAGTAGAGGGTGTCAGATTCTGGAGAATCTAAATCCTCTTATAATCTGAATATGATGTACATAAACACAGCCTCACATAAACTTCTAAATATTTAAAGAAGTGTGGGGCCACTGAAAGGGCTCAACAATTAACCGAATTGTCTCCTCTTCCAGAGAACCTTGGATCAACTACCAGCACTATATGGTGGCCCATCTCCCGTTCCCGGGGATCAGATAGACAGACAGACAGACAGACAGAGATATGGATGGCAGGCCTGCCTGGTCTTCCTTTCTTTCTTATACTTTTTAAAAAATGTTTATTTATTTATTTATTTATTTATTTATTAGATATAAGTACACTGTAGATGTCTTCAGACACTCCAGAAGAGGGTGTCAGGTTCTGGAGAATCTAAATCCCTCTTATGGTCTGCATATGATGTACATAAACACAGCCTCACATATACCTCTAAATATTTAAAGATGGGTGGCGCCACTGAAAGGGCTCAACAATTAACAGCATTATGTCCTCTTCCAGAGTACCTGGGATCAACTACCAGCAACTATATGGTGGCCCATCTCCAGTTCCAGGGGATCAGACAGACAGACATACAGACAGTGATAAGGATGGCAGGCCTGCTTGGTCTTTCTTTCTTTCTTATCCTTTTTAAAAAATGTTTATTTATTTATTTATTTATTTATTTATTTATTTATTATATATAAGTACACTGTAGCTGTCTTCAGTCACTCCAGTAGAGGGTGTCAGATTCTGGAGAATCTAAATCCTCTTATAATCTGAATATGATGTACATAAACACAGCCTCACATAAACTTCTAAATATTTAAAGAAGTGTGGGGCCACTGAAAGGGCTCAACAATTAACCGAATTGTCTCCTCTTCCAGAGAACCTTGGATCAACTACCAGCACTATATGGTGGCCCATCTCCAGTTCCCGGGGATCAGATAGACAGACAGACAGACAGACAGAGATATGGATGGCAGGCCTGCCTGGTCTTTCTTTCTTTCTTATACTTTTTAAAAAATGTTTATTTATTTATTTATTTATTTATTTATTTATTTATTTATCTATTTATTTATTAGATATAAGTACACTGTAGCTGTCTTCAGACACTCCAGAAGAGGGTGTCAGATTCTGGAGAATCTAAATCCCTCTTATGGTCTGCATATGATGTACATAAACACAGCCTCACATATACCTCTAAATATTTAAAGATGGGTGGCGCCACTGAAAGGGCTCAACAATTAACAGCATTGTCTCCTCTTCCAGAGTACCTGGGATCAACTACCAGCAACTATATGGTGGCCCATCTCCAGTTCCAGGGGATCAGACAGACAGACATACAGACAGTGATAAGGATGGCAGGCCTGCCTGGTCTTTCTTTCTTTCTTATCCTTTTTAAAAAAATGTTTATTTATATATTTATTTATGTATTTATTAGATATAAGTACACTGTAGCTGTCTTCAGACAATCCAGAAGAGGGTGTCAGATTCTGGAGAATCTAAATCCCTCTTATGGTCTGCATATGATGTACATAAACACAGCCTCACATATACTTCTAAATATTTAAAGATGGGTAGGGCCACTGATAGGGCTCAACAATTAACAGCATTGTCTCCTCTTCCAGAGAACCTGGGATCAACTACCAGCAACTTTATGGTAGCCCAACTCCAGTTCCAGGGGATCAGACAGACAGACAGACAGACAGAGATAAGGATGGCAGGCCAGCCTGGTCTTACTTTCTTTCTTATCCTTTTTAAAAAATGTTTATTTATTTATTTATTTATTTATTTATTTATTTATTTATTATATATAAGTACACTGTATCTGTCTTCAGTCACTCCAGTAGAGGGTGTCAGATTCTGGAGAATCTAAATCCTCTTATAATCTGAATATGATGTACATAAACACAGCCTCACATAAACTTCTAAATATTTAAAGAAGTGTGGGGCCACTGAAAGGGCTCAACAATTAACCGAATTGTCTCCTCTTCCAGAGAACCTTGGATCAACTACCAGCACTATATGGTGGCCCATCTCCCGTTCCCGGGGATCAGATAGACAGACAGACAGACAGACAGAGATATGGATGGCAGGCCTGCCTGGTCTTCCTTTCTTTCTTATACTTTTTAAAAAATGTTTATTTATTTATTTATTTATTTATTTATTAGATATAAGTACACTGTAGATGTCTTCAGACACTCCAGAAGAGGGTGTCAGGTTCTGGAGAATCTAAATCCCTCTTATGGTCTGCATATGATGTACATAAACACAGCCTCACATATACCTCTAAATATTTAAAGATGGGTGGCGCCACTGAAAGGGCTCAACAATTAACAGCATTATGTCCTCTTCCAGAGTACCTGGGATCAACTACCAGCAACTATATGGTGGCCCATCTCCAGTTCCAGGGGATCAGACAGACAGACATACAGACAGTGATAAGGATGGCAGGCCTGCCTGGTCTTTCTTTCTTTCTTATCCTTTTTAAAAAATGTTTATTTATTTATTTATTTATTTATTTATTTATTTATTTATTATATATAAGTACACTGTAGCTGTCTTCAGTCACTCCAGTAGAGGGTGTCAGATTCTGGAGAATCTAAATCCTCTTATAATCTGAATATGATGTACATAAACACAGCCTCACATAAACTTCTAAATATTTAAAGAAGTGTGGGGCCACTGAAAGGGCTCAACAATTAACCTAATTGTCTCCTCTTCCAGAGAACCTTGGATCAACTACCAGCACTATATGGTGGCCCATCTCCAGTTCCCGGGGATCAGATAGACAGACAGACCGACAGACAGAGATATGGATGGCAGGCCTGCCTGGTCTTTCTTTCTTTCTTATACTTTTTAAAAAATGTTTATTTATTTATTTATTTATTTATTTATTTATTTATTTATTTATTTATCTATTTATGTATTAGATATAAGTACACTGTAGCTGTCTTCAGACACTCCAGAAGAGGGTGTCAGATTCTGGAGAATCTAAATCCCTCTTATGGTCTGCATATGATGTACATAAACACAGCCTCACATATACCTCTAAATATTTAAAGATGGGTGGCGCCACTGAAAGGGCTCAACAATTAACAGCATTGTCTCCTCTTCCAGAGTACCTGGGATCAACTACCAGCAACTATATGGTGGCCCATCTCCAGTTCCAGGGGATCAGACAGACAGACATACAGACAGTGATAAGGATGGCAGGCCTGCCTGGTCTTTCTTTCTTTCTTATCCTTTTTAAAAAAATGTTTATTTATATATTTATTTATGTATTTATTAGATATAAGTACACTGTAGCTGTCTCCAGACACTCCAGAAGAGGGTGTCAGATTCTGGAGAATCTAAATCCCTCTTATGGTCTGCATATGATGTACATAAACACAGCCTCACATATACTTCTAAAAATTTAAAGATGTGTCGGGCCACTGAGAGGGCTCAACAATTACCAGCATTGTCTCCTCTTTCAGAGAACCTGGGATAAAATAAAAGCACCTTATGGTGGCCCATCTCCAGTTCCAGTGGATCAGACAGACAGACAGACAGAGAGACAGAGATAAGGATGGCAGGCCTGCCTGGTCTTTCTTTATTTCTTATACTTTTAAAAAAATGTTTATTTATTTATTTATTTATTTATGTATTTATTAGATATAAGTACACTGTAGCTGTCTTCAGACACTCCAGAAGAGGGTGTCAGATTCTGGAGAATCTAAATCCCTCTTATGGTCTGCATATGATGTACATAAACACAGCCTCACATATACTTCTAAATATTTAAAGATGGGTAGGGCCACTGATAGGGCTCAACAATTAACAGCATTGTCTCCTCTTCCAGAGAACCTGGGATCAACTACCAGCAACTTTATGGTAGCCCAACTCCAGTTCCAGGGGATCAGACAGACAGACAGACAGACAGAGATAAGGATGGCAGGCCAGCCTGGTCTTACTTTCTTTCTTATCCTTTTTAAAAAATGTTTATTTATTTATTTATTTATTTATTTATTTATTTATTTATTTATTTATTATATATAAGTACACTGTATCTGTCTTCAGTCACTCCAGTAGAGGGTGTCAGATTCTGGAGAATCTAAATCCTCTTATAATCTGAATATGATGTACATAAACACAGCCTCACATAAACTTCTAAATATTTAAAGAAGTGTGGGGCCACTGAAAGGGCTCAACAATTAACCGAATTGTCTCCTCTTCCAGAGAACCTTGGATCAACTACCAGCACTATATGGTGGCCCATCTCCAGTTCCCGGGGATCAGATAGACAGACAGACAGACAGACAGAGATATGGATGGCAGGCCTGCGTGGTCTTTCTTTCTTTCTTATACTTTTTAAAAAATGTTTATTTATTTATTTATTTATTTATTTATTTATTTATTTATCTATTTATTTATTAGATATAAGTACACTGTAGCTGTCTTCAGACACTCCAGAAGAGGGTGTCAGGTTCTGGAGAATCTAAATCCCTCTTATGGTCTGCATACGATGTACATAAACACAGCCTCACATATACCTCTAAATATTTAAAGATGGGTGGCGCCACTGAAAGGGCTCAACAATTAACAGCATTATGTCCTCTTCCAGAGTACCTGGGATCAACTACCAGCAACTATATGGTGGCCCATCTCCAGTTCCAGGGGATCAGACAGACAGACATACAGACAGTGATAAGGATGGCAGGCCTGCTTGGTCTTTCTTTCTTTCTTATCCTTTTTAAAAAATGTTTATTTATTTATTTATTTATTTATTTATTTATTTATTTATTTATTATATATAAGTACACTGTAGCTGTCTTCAGTCACTCCAGTAGAGGGTGTCAGATTCTGGAGAATCTAAATCCTCTTATAATCTGAATATGATGTACATAAACACAGCCTCACATAAACTTCTAAATATTTAAAGAAGTGTGGGGCCACTGAAAGGGCTCAACAATTAACCGAATTGTCTCCTCTTCCAGAGAACCTTGGATCAACTACCAGCACTATATGGTGGCCCATCTCCAGTTCCCGGGGATCAGATAGACAGACAGACAGACAGACAGAGATATGGATGGCAGGCCTGCCTGGTCTTTCTTTCTTTCTTATACTTTTTAAAAAATGTTTATTTATTTATTTATTTATTTATCTATTTATTTATTAGATATAAGTACACTGTAGCTGTCTTCAGACACTCCAGAAGAGGGTGTCAGATTCTGGAGAATCTAAATCCCTCTTATGGTCTGCATATGATGTACATAAACACAGCCTCACATATACTTCTAAAAATTTAAAGATGTGTCGGGCCACTGAGAGGGCTCAACAATTAACAGCATTGTCTCCTCTTTCAGAGAACCTGGGATAAACTACCAGCACCTTATGGTGGCCCATCTCCAGTTCCAGTGGATCAAACAGACAGACAGACAGAGAGACAGAGATAAGGATGGCAGGCCTGCCTGGTCTTTCTTTATTTCTTATACTTTTTAAAAAAATGTTTATTTATTTATTTATTTATGTATTTATTAGATACAAGTACACTGTAGCTGTCTTCAGACACTCCAGAAGAGGGTGTCAGATTCTGGAGAATCTAAATCCCTCTTATGGTCTGCATATGATGTACATAAACGCAGCCTCACATATACTTCTAAATATTTAAAGATGGGTAGGGCCACTGATAGGGCTCAACAATTAACAGCATTGTCTCCTCTTCCAGAGAACCTGGGATCAACTACCAGCAACTTTATGGTAGCCCAACTCCAGTTCCAGGGGATCAGACAGACAGACAGACAGACAGAGATAAGGATGGCAGGCCAGCCTGGTCTTACTTTCTTTCTTATCCTTTTTAAAAAATGTTTATTTATTTATTTATTTATTTATTTATTTATTTATTTATTATATATAAGTACACTGTATCTGTCTTCAGTCACTCCAGTAGAGGGTGTCAGATTCTGGAGAATCTAAATCCTCTTATAATCTGAATATGATGTACATAAACACAGCCTCACATAAACTTCTAAATATTTAAAGAAGTGTGGGGCCACTGAAAGGGCTCAACAATTAATCGAATTGTCTCCTCTTCCAGAGAACCTTGGATCAACTACCAGCACAATATGGTGGCCCATCTCCAGTTCCCGGGGATCAGATAGGCAGACAGACAGACAGACAGAGATATGGATGGCAGGCCTGCCTGGTCTTTCTTTCTTTCTTATACTTTTTAAAAAATGTTTATTTATTTATTTATTTATCTATTTATTTATTAGATAAAAGTACACTGTAGCTGTCTTCAGACACTCCAGAAGAGGGTGTCAGATTCTGGAGAATCTAAATCCCTCTTATGGTCTGCATATGATGTACATAAACACAGCCTCACATATACCTCTAAATATTTAAAGATGGGTGGCGCCACTGAAAGGGCTCAACAATTAACAGCATTGTCTCCTCTTCCAGAGTACCTGGGATCAACTACCAGCAACTATATGGTGGCCCATCTCCAGTTCCAGGGGATCAGACAGACAGACATACAGACAGTGATGAGGATGGCAGGCCTGCCTGGTCTTTCTTTCTTTCTTATCCTTTTTAAAAAATGTTTATTTATTTATTTATTTATTTATTTATTTATTTATTCATTTATTTATTTATTTATTATACATAAGTACACTGTAGCTGTCTTCAGTCACTCCAGTAGAGGGTGTCAGATTCTGGAGAATCTAAATCCTCTTATAATCTGAATATGATGTACATAAACACAGCCTCACATAAACTTCTAAATATTTAAAGAAGTGTGGGGCCACTGAAAGGGCTCAACAATTATCCGAATTGTCTCCTCTTCCAGAGAACCTTGGATCAACTACCAGCACAATATGGTGGCCCATCTCCAGTTCCCGGGGATCAGATAGACAGACAGACAGACAGACAGAGATATGGATGGCAGGCCTGCCTGGTCTTTCTTTCTTTCTTATACTTTTTAAAAAATGTTTATTTATTTATTTATTTATCTATTTATTTATTAGATAAAAGTACACTGTAGCTGACTTCAGACACTCCAGAAGAGGGTGTCAGATTCTGGAGAATCTAAATCCCTCTTATGGTCTGCATATGATGTACATAAACACAGCCTCACATATACCTCTAAATATTTAAAGATGGGTGGCGCCACTGAAAGGGCTCAACAATTAACAGCATTGTCTCCTCTTCCAGAGTACCTGGGATCAACTACCAGCAACTATATGGTGGCCCATCTCCAGTTCCAGGGGATCAGACAGACAGACATACAGACAGTGATGAGGATGGCAGGCCTGCCTGGTCTTTCTTTCTTTCTTATCCTTTTTAAAAAATGTTTATTTATTTATTTATTTATTTATTTATTTATTTATTTATTTATTTATATATTATATATAAGTACACTGTAGCTGTCTTCAGTCACTCCAGTAGAGGGTGTCAGATTCTCGAGAATCTAAATCCTCTTATAATCTGTATATGATGTACATAAACACAGCCTCACATAAACTTCTAAATATTTAAAGAAGTGTGGGGCCACTGAAAGGGCTCAACAATTAACCAAATTGTCTCCTCTTCCATAGAACCTAGGATCAACTACCAGCACTATATGGTGGCCCATCTCCAGTTCCCGGGGATCATATAGACAGACAGACAGACAGACAGACAGAGATAAGGATGGCAGGCCTGCCTGGTCTTACTTTCTTTCTTATCCTTTTTAAAAAATGTTTATTTATTTATTTATTTATTTATCTATTTATTTATTACATATAAGTACACTGTAGCTGTCTTCAGACACTCCAGTAGAGGGTGTCAGATTCTGGAGAATCTAAATCCTCTTATGATCTGAATATGATGTACATAAACACAGCCTCACATATACCTCTAAATATTTAAAGAAGTGTGGGGCCACTGAAAGGGCTCAACAATTAAGAGCATTGTCTCCTCTTCCATAGAACCTGGGATCAACTACCAGCAACTATATGGTGGCCCATCTCCAGTTCCCGGGGATCAGATAGACAGACAGACAGACAGGCAGAGATATGGATGGCAGGCCTGCCTGGTCTTTCTTTCTTTCTTATCCTTTTTAAAAAAATGTTTATTTATTTATTTATTTATTTATGTATTTAGTAGATATAAGTACACTGTATCTGTTCAGACACTACAGAAGAGGGTGTCAGATTCTGGAGAATCTAAATCCCTCTTATGGTTTGCATATGATGTACATAAACACAGCCTCACATATACTTCTAAATATTTAAAGAAGTGTGCGGCCACTCTAAAAGCTCAACAATTAAGAGCATTGTCTCCTCTTCCAGAGAACCTTGGATCAACTACCAGCAACTATATGGTGGCCCATCTCCAGTTCCAGGGGATCAGACAGACAGACAGACAGACAGTGCTAAGGATGGCAGGCCTGCCTGGTCTTTCTTTCTTTCTTATCCTTTTTTAAAAAATGTTTATTTATATATTTATTTATGTATTTAGTAGATATAAGTACACTGTAGCTGTCTTCAGACACTCCAGAAGAGGGTGTCAGATTCTGGAGAATCTAAATCCCTCTTATGGTCTGCATATGATGTACATAAACAAAGCCTCACATATACTTCTAAAAATTTAAAGAAGGGTGGGGCCACTCTAAAAGCTCAACAATTAACAGCATTGTCTCCTCTTCCAGAGAACCTGGGATAAACTACCAGCACCTACAAGGTGGCCCATCTCCAGTTCCACGGGATCAGACAGAGAGACAGACAGAGAGACAGAGATAAGGATGGCAGGCCTGCCTGGTCTTTCTTTATTTCTTATACTTTTTAAAAAATGTTTATTTATTTATTTATTTATTTATTTATTTATTTATTTATTAGATATAAGTACACTGTAGCCGTCTTCAGACACTCCAGAAGAGGGTGTCAGATTCTGGAGAATCTAAATCCCTCTTATCGTTTGAATATGATGTACATAAACACAGCCTCACATATACTTCTAAAAATTAAAAATGGGTGGGGCCACTGAAAGGGCTCAACAATTAACAGCATTGTCTCCTCTTCCAGAGAACATGGGATCAACTACCAGCAACTATATGGTGGCCCATCTCCAGTTCCAGGGGATCAGACAGACAGACAGACAGACAGACAGAGAAAAGGATGGCAGGCCTGCCTGGTCTTACTTTCTTTCTTATCCTTTTTAAAAAATATTTATTTATTCATTTATTTATTTATTTATCTATTTATTTATTTATTTATTTATTTATTTATTTATTTATTATAAGTACACTGTAGCTGTCTTCAGACACTCCAGAAGAGGGTGTCAGATTCTGGAGAATCTAAATACCTCTTATGGTCTGCATATGATGTACATAAACACAGCCTCACATATACTTCTAAATATTTAAAGATGGGTAGGGCCACTGATAGGGCTCAACAATTAACAGCATTGTCTCCTCTTCCAGAGAACCTGGGATCAACTACCAGCAACTTTATCGTAGCCCATCTCCAGTTCCAGGGGATCAGATAGACAGACAGACAGACAGACAGAGATAAGGATGGCAGGCCTGCCTGGTCTTACTTTCTTTCTTATCCTTTTTAAAAAATGTTTATTTATTTATTTATTTATTTACTTATGTATTTATTATATATAAGTACACTGTAGCTGTCTACAGTCACTCCAGTAGAGGGTGTCAGATTCTGGAGAATCTAAATCCTCTTATAATCTGAATATGATGTACATAAACACAGCCTCACATATACTTCTAAATATTTAAAGAAGTGTGGGGCCACTGAAAGGGCTCAACAATTAACGGCATTGTCTCCTCTTCCAGAGAACCTTGGATCAACTACCAGCAACTCTATGTTGGCCCATCTCCAGTTCCAGGGGATCAGACAGACAGACAGACAGACAGAGATAAGGATGGCAGGCCTGCCTGGTCTTACATTCTTTCTTATCCTTTTTCAAAAATGTTTATTTATTTATTTATTTATTTATTTATTTATTTATTTATTTATTATAAGTATACTGTAGCTGTCTTCAGACACTCCAGTATAGGGTGTCAGATTCTGGAGAATCTAAATCCTCTTATAATCTGAATATGATGTACATAAACACAGCCTGACATATACTTCTAAATATTTAAAGAAGTGTGGGGCCACTGAAAGGGCTCAAAAATTAACAGCATTGTCTCCTCTTCCAGAGAACCTTGGATCAACTACCAGCAACTATATGGTGGCCCATCTCCAGTTCCCGGGGATCAGATAGACAGACAGACAGACAGACAGAGATATGGATGGCAGGCCTGCATGGTCTTTCTTTCTTTCTTATCCTTTTGAAAAAAATGTTTATTTATATATTTATTTATGTATTTATTAGATATAAGTACACTGTAGCTGTCTTCAGACACTCCAGAAGAGGGTGTCAGATTCTGGAGAATCTAAATCCCTCTTATGGTCTGCATATGATGTACATAAACACAGCCTAACATATACTTCTAAAAATTAAAAGATGTGTGGGGCCACTGAAAGGGCTCAAAAATTAACAGCATTGTCTCCTCTTATAGAGAACCTGGGATCAACTACCAGCAATTATATGGTGGTCCATCTCCAGTTCCAGGGCATCAGACAGACAGACACACAGACAGTGATAAGGGTGGCAGGCCTGCCTGGTCTTTCTTTCTTTCTTATCCTTTTTTTAAAAAAATGTTTGTTTATTTATTTATTTATTTATTTATTTATTTATTTATTAGATATAAGTACACTGTAGCTGTTCACACACTGCAGAAGAGGGTGTCAGATTCTGGAGAATCTAAATCCCTCTTATGGTCTGCATATGATGTACATAAACACAGCCTCACATATACTTCTAAAAATTTAAAGAAGGGTGGGGCCACTCTAAAAGCTCAACAATTAACAGCATTGTCTCCTCTTCCAGAGTACCTGGAATCAACTACCAGCAACTATATGGTGGCCCATCTCCAGTTCCAGGGGAACAGACAGACAGACATACAGACAGTGATAAGGATGGCAGGCCTGACTGGTCTTTCTTTCTTTCTTATCCTTTTTTAAAAAATGTTTATTTATGTATTTATTTATGTATTTATTAGATATAAGTACACTGTAGCTGTCTTCAGACACTCCAGAAGAGGGTGTCAGATTCTGGAGAATCTAAATCCCTCTTATGGTCTGCATATGATGTACATAAACACAGCCTCACATATACTTCTAAAAATTTAAAGTTGTGTGGAGCCACTGGGAGGGCTCAACAATTAACAGCATTGTCTCCTCTTTCAGAGAACCTGGGATAAACTACCAGCACCTTATGGTGGCCCATCTCCAGTTCCAGTGGATCAGACCGACAGACAGACAGAGAGAGAGAGATAAGGATGGCAGGCCTGCCTGGTCTTTCTTTATTTCTTATTCGTTTTAAAAAATGTTTATTTATTTATTTATTCATTTATTTATGTATTTATTAGATATAAGTACACTGTAGCCGTCTTCAGACACTCCAGAAGAGGGTGACAGATTATAGAGAATCTAAATCCCTCTTATGGTCTGAATATGATGTACATAAACACAGCATCACATATACTTCTAAAAATTAAAAAACGGTGGGGCCACTGAAAGGGCTCAACAATTAACAGCATTGTCTCCTCTTATAGAGAACCTGGGATCAACTACCAGCAACTATATGGTGGCCCATCTCCAGTTCCAGGGGATCAGGCAGACAGACAGACAGACAGACAGAGATAAGGATGGCAGGCCTTCCTGGTCTTATTTTCTTTCTTATCCTTTTTAAAAAATGTTTATTTATTTATTTATTTATTTATTTATTTATTTATTAGATATAAGTACACTGTAGCTGTCTTCAGACACTCCAGAAGAGGGTGTCAGATTCTGGAGAATCTAAATCCCTCTTATGGTCTGCATATGATGTACATAAACACAGCCTCACATGTACTTCTAAATATTTAAAGATGGGCAGGGCCACTGGTAGGGCTCAACAATTAACAGCATTGTCTCCTCTTCCAGAACCCTGGGATCAACTACTAGCAACTTTACGGTAGCCCATCTCCAGTTCCAGGGGATCAGACAGACAGACAGACAGACAGACAGAGATAAGGATGGCAGGCCTGCCTAGTCTTACTTTCTTTCTTATCCTTTTTAAAAAATGTTTATTTATTTATTTATTTATTTATTTATTTATGTATTTATGAGATATAAGTACACTGTAGCTGTCTTCAGACACTCGAGAAGAGGGTGTCAGATTCTGGAGAATCTAAATCCCTCTTATGGTCTGCATATGATGTACATAAACACAGCCTCACATATACTTCTAAATATTTAAAGATGGGTAGGGCCACTGATAGGGCTCAACAATTAACAGCTTTGTCTCCTCTTCCAGAGAACCTGGGATCAACTAACAGCAACTATATTGTGGCCCATCTCCAGTTCCAAGGGATCAGACAGACTGACAGACAGGCAGACTGACAGAGATAAGGATGGCAGGTTTGCCTGGTCTTTCTTTCTTTCTTATCCTTTTTAAAAAATGTTTATTTATTTATTTATGTATTTATTATATATAAGTTCACTGTAGCTGTCTTCAGACACTCCAATATAGGGTGTCAGATTCTGGAGAATCTAAATCCTCTTATAATCTGAATATGATATACATAAACACAGCCTCACATATACTTCTAAATATTTAAAGAAGTATGGGGCCACTGAAAGGGCTCAACAATTAACAGCATTGTCTCCTCTTCCAGAGAACCTTGGATCAACTACCAGCAACTATATGGTGGCACATCTCCAGGTCCAGGGGATCAGACAGACAGACAGACAGAGATAAGGATGGCAGGCCTGCCTGGTCTTACTTTCTTTCTTATCCTTTTTAAAAAATGTTTGTTTATTTATTTATTTATTTATTTATTTATGTATTTATTATATATAAGTTCACTGTAGCTGTCTTCAGACACTCCTATATAGGGTGTCAGATTCTGGAGAATCTAAATCCTCTTATAATCTGAATATGATATACATAAACACAGCCTCACATATACCTCTAAATATTTAAAGAAGTATGGGGCCACTGAAAGGGCTCAACAATTAAAAGCATTGTCTCCTCTTCCAGAGAACCTTGGATCAACTACCAGCAACTATATGGTGTCCCATCTCCAGTTCCCGGGGATCAGATAGACAGGCAGACAGACAGACAAAGATATGGATGGCAGACCTGCCTGGTCTTTCTTTCTTTCTTATCCTTTTTAAAAAATGTATATTTACTTATTTATTTATTTATCTATTTATTTATTAGATATAAGTACACTGTAGCTGTCTTCAGACACTCCAGAAGAGGGTGTCAGATTCTGGAGAATCTAAATCCCTCTTATGGTCTGCATATGATGTACATAAACACAGCCTCACATATACTTCTAAAAATTTAAAGAAGGGTGGGGCTACTCTAAAAGCTCAACAATTAACAGCATTGTCTCCTCTTCCAGAGTACCTGAGATCAACTACCAGCAACTATATGGGGGCCCATCTCCAGTTCCAGGGGATCAGACAGACAGACATACAGACAGTGATAAGGATGGCAGGCCTGCCTGGTCTTTCTTTCTTTCTTATCCTTTTTTAAAAAATGTTTATTTATATATTTATTTATGTATTTATTAGATATAAGTACACTGTAGCTGTCTTCAGACACTCCAGAAGAGGGTGTCAGACTCTGGAGAATCTAAATCCCTCTTATGGTCTGCATATGATGTACATAAACACAGCCTCACATATACTAATAAAAATTTAACGATGGGTGGGGCCACTGAAAGCGCTCAACAATTAACAGCATTGTCTCCTCTTCCAGAGAACCTGGGATCAACTACCAGCACCTATATGGTGGCCCATCTCCAGTTCCAGGGGATCAGAACGACAGACAGACAGACAGACAGACAGAGATAAGGATGGCAAGCCTGCCTGGTCTTTCTTCCTTTCTTAACCTGTTTAAATAATGTGTATTTATTTATTTATTTATTTATTTATTTATTTATTTATTTATTAGATATAAGTACACTGTAGCTGTCTTCAGATACTCCAGAAGAGGGTGTCAGATTCTGGAGAATCTAAATCCCTCTTATGGTCTGCATATGATGTACATAAACACAGCCTCACATATACTTCTAAAAATTTAAAGATGGGTGGGGCCACTGGGAGGGCTCAACAATTAACAGCACTGACTCCTCTTCCAGAGAACCTGGGATCAACTACCAGCAACTATTCGTGGCCCATCTCCAGTTCCCAGAGATCAGATAGACAGACAGACAGACAGACAGAGGTGGAAAATAAGAAAATCACACTGTAGGACCCAGAATTACGAAAAAAATTGAAAAAATGTGGAAAATGAGAAAATCACATGCAGGGCCCAGAATATTTCGAGAAACACTGAAAAACGTGAAAATTAAAAATTCACACTGTTGGACACAGAATATGGCGAGAAACCATGAAAAAAGTGGATAATTAAAATTCACACTGCAGGACACAGAATATGCCAAGAAACCCTGAAAACGTGGAAAATTAAAAATTAACACTGAAGGACCTGGAATATGGCAAGAAAACCTGAAAAACGTGGAAATGAGAAAAATCACAGTGTAGGACCCAGAATATGAAGAAAAAAGCTGTAAAACGTGAAAAATTAAAAATTCACACTGAAGAACCCAGAATATTGCGAGAAAATCTGAAAAACGTGGAAAATGAAAAATACACACTGTAGGACCCAGAACATGGCAAGAAACCCTGAAAGAGTAGAAAATTAAAAACTCACACTGAAGGACCCCAAATATGGCAAGAAACCCTGAAAAAAGTAGAAAATTACAAACTGACACTGAAGAACCCCAATTATGGCGAGAAAACCTGAAAAAGGTGGAAAATGAGAAAATCACACTGTAGGACCCAGAATTACGAAAAAACTTGAAAATATCGAAAATGAGAAAATCACACTGTAGGACCCAGAATATGCCAAGAAACCCTGAAAACGTGAAAAATTAAAAATACAACGTTTAAGACCCAGAATACGGCGAGAAACCCTGAAAAAAGTAGAAAATTACAAACTCACACTGAAGGACCCGAAAAATGGTCTGAAAGGTTGAAAAAGGTGGAAAATGAGAAAATCACACTGTAGGACCCAGAATTACGAAAAAAATTGAAAAACGTGGAAAATGAGAAAATCATACTGCAGGACCCAGAATATGCCGAGAAACCCTGAAAATCATGAAAATTAAAAATTCACACTGAAGGACCTGGAATACAGTAAGATAACCTGAAAAACGTGGAAATGAGAAAATCACAATTTAGGACCCAGAATATGACGAAAAAAACTGAAACACGTGGAAAATGAAAAATACACGCTGTAGGACACAGAATATGTCGAGAAACCCTGAAAAATTAGAAAATTAAAAACTCACACTGAAGGACCCCAAATATGGCGAGAGATCCTGAAAAAACTAGAAAATTAAAAATTCACAGTTAAGGACTTGGAATATGGCTATAAAACCTGAAAAACGAGGAAAATTAAAAAATCACACTGAAGGACCCCAAATATAGTGAGAAAACCTGAAAAAGCTGGAAAATGAGAATAATCACACTGTAGGACCCAGAATTGTGAAAAAACTTGAAAAACGTCAAAAATGAGAAAATCACACTGTAGGACACAGAATATGGGGAGAAATCCTGAGAAACGTGGAAAATAAAAAATACACTCTGTAGCACCCAGAATATGGCAAGAAACCCTCAAAAAAGTAGAAAATTAAAAACTCACACTGAAGGACCCCTAATATGGTGAGAAAACATGAAAAAGGTAGAAAATGAGAATAAACACAATGTATTAACCAGAATTACAAAAACATGAAAAACATCGAAACTGAGAAAATCACACTTGTAGGACCCAGAAATATGAAAAAACTTGAAAAACGTGGAAAATGAGAAAATCACACTGCAGAAACCAGAATATGCTGAACAACCATGAAAAACCTGAAAATTAAAAATTCACACTGTTGGACACAGAATATGGTGAGAAACCATGAAAAGACTGGACAATTAAAAATTCACACTTTATTACCGAGATATGGAGAGAAATACTGAAAACCGTGGAAAAAAATTCACACTGAAGGACCTGGAATACGACAGGACCTGGAATACGGCAAGAGACCCTGAAATAAATGGAAATGAGAAAATCACACAGTAGGACCCAGAATATGACGAAAAAACCTGAAAAAGGTAAAATATTAAAATATCACACGGAAGGACCCGGAATATGGCGAAAAACCTGAAAAACGAGGAAGATAAAAAACTAACACTAAAGGACACAGAATATGGCGAGAAAACCAAAAAGAGTAGAAAATTAAAAATTCACACTGAAAGACCCCGAATATGATGAGAAAACCTGAAAAAGGTGGAAATTGAGAATAATCACACTGTAGGACCCAGATTATGACCAGAAACCCTGAAAACGTGGAAAATTAAAAGTACATGCTGTAGGACCCAGAATATGGCGAGAAAACCTGAAAAGAGTAGAAAATTAAAAATTCACACTGAAAGACCCCGAATATGATGAGAAAAACTGAAAAAGGTGGAAAATGAGAATAATCACACTGTAGGACCCAGATTATGCCCAGAAACCCTGAAAACCTGGAAAATTAAAAATACATGCTGTAGGACCCAGAATATGGCGAGAAAACCTGAAAAAAGTAGAAAATTAAAAATTCACACTGAAGGACCCCGAATATGGCAAGACAACCTGAAAAAGGTGGAAAATGAGAATAATCACAGTGTAGGACCCAGATTATGCCCAGAAACCCTGAAAACGTGGAAAATTAAAAATACATGCTGTATAACCCAGAATATGCCAAGAAACCCTGAAAAAGGTTGAAAATTACAAACTCACACTGTAGGACCCCAAATATGGTGAGAAACCCTCCAAAAGGTGGAAAATGAGAAAATCACACTGCAGGACCCAGAATATGCCGAGAAAATGTGAAAAACGTGAAAATTAAAAATTCACACTAACGGACCCAGAATATGGCGAGAAACAATTAATAAAAAAGTACAAAATTAAAAACTCACAGTGAAGGAGCCCAAACATGGCGAGAAAACCTGAAAAAGGTGGAAAATGAGAAAATCACACTGTAGGACCCAGAATTACGAAAAAAATTGAAAAATGTGGAAAATGAGAAAATCACATGCAGGGCCCAGAATATTTCGAGAAACACTGAAAAACGTGAAAATTAAAAATTCACACTGTTGGACACAGAATATGGCGAGAAACCATGAAAAAAGTGGATAATTAAAATTCACACTGCAGGACACAGAATATGCCAAGAAACCCTGAAAACGTGGAAAATTAAAAATTAACACTGAAGGACCTGGAATATGGCAAGAAAACCTGAAAAACGTGGAAATGAGAAAAATCACAGTGTAGGACCCAGAATATGAAGAAAAAAGCTGTAAAACGTGAAAAATTAAAAATTCACACTGAAGAACCCAGAATATTGCGAGAAAATCTGAAAAACGTGGAAAATGAAAAATACACACTGTAGGACCCAGAACATGGCAAGAAACCCTGAAAGAGTAGAAAATTAAAAACTCACACTGAAGGACCCCAAATATGGCAAGAAACCCTGAAAAAAGTAGAAAATTACAAACTGACACTGAAGAACCCCAATTATGGCGAGAAAACCTGAAAAAGGTGGAAAATGAGAAAATCACACTGTAGGACCCAGAATTACGAAAAAACTTGAAAATATCGAAAATGAGAAAATCACACTGTAGGACCCAGAATATGCCAAGAAACCCTGAAAACGTGAAAAATTAAAAATACAATGTTTAGGACCCAGAATACGGCGAGAAACCCTGAAAAAAGTAGAAAATTACAAACTCACACTGAAGGACCCGAAAAATGGTCTGAAAGGTTGAAAAAGGTGGAAAATGAGAAAATCACACTGTAGGACCCAGAATTACGAAAAAAATTGAAAACGTGGAAAATGGGAAAATCATACTGCAGGACCCAGAATATGCCGAGAAACCCTGAAAATCATTAAAATTAAAAATTCACACTGTCAGACACATAATATGGCGAGAAACCATGAAAGAAGTGGAAAATTAAAAATTCACACTGTATTACCCAGAATATGGCGAGACATACTGAAAAACGTGGAAAATTAAAAATTCACACTGAAGGACCCGGGATATGGCCAGGAAACCTGAAAAACGAGGAAAATTCAAAACTCACATGGTAGGAACCAGAATAAGGCAAGAAAACCTGAAAAACGTGGAAATGAGAAAATCAAACTGTAGGGCCCAGAATATGACAAAGAAAAACCTGAAAAAATTACAAAATTAAAAATTCACACTGAAAGACCCCGAATATGGTGAGAAAACCTGAAAAGGTGGAAAATGAGAATAATCACACTGTAGGACACAGAATGGAAAAAAAAAAAAAAACAATGAAAAATGTCGAAAACGAGAAAATCACACTGTAGGACCCAGAATATGACGAAAAAAACTGGAAAACGTGGAAAATTAAAAATGCACGCTGTAGGACCCAAAATATGCCAAGAAACCCTGAAAAACGTGAAAATTAAAAATTCACACTGAAGGACCTGGAATACAGTAAGATAACCTGAAAAACGTGGAAATGAGAAAATCACAATTTAGGACCCAGAATATGACAAAAAAAACTGAAACACGTGGAAAATGAAAAATACACGCTGTAGGACACAGAATATGTCGAGAAACCCTGAGAAATTAGAAAATTAAAAACTCACACTGAAGGACCCCAAATATGGCAAGAGAACCTGAAAAAACTAGAAAATTAAAAATTCACACTGAAGGACTTGGAATATGGCGATAAAACCTGAAAAACGAGGAAAATTAAAAAATCACACTGAAGGACCCCAAATATAGTGAGAAAATCTGAAAAAGCTGGAAAATGAGAATAATCACACTGTAGGACCCAGAATTGTGAAAAAACTTGAAAAACGTCGAAAATGAGAAAATCACACTGTAGGACACAGAATATGGAAAGAAACCCTGAGAAATGTGGAAAATTAAAAATACACTCTGTAGCACCCAGAATATGGCAAAAAACCCTCAAAAAAGTAGAAAATTAAAAACTCACACTGAAGGACCCCGAATATGGCGAGAAAAACAGAAAAAGGTGGAAAGTGAAAATAATCACATTGTATTACCCAGAATTACGAAAAAAACATGAAAAAAATCGAAAATGAGAAAATCACACTGTAGGACCCAGAATATGGGGAGAAATCCTGAGAAACGTGGAAAATAAAAAATACACTCTGTAGCACCCAGAATATGGCAAGAAACCCTCAAAAAAGTAGAAAATTAAAAACTCACACTGAAGGACCCCTAATATGGCCAGAAAACATGAAATGGGTAGAAAATGAGAATAAACACAATGTATTACCCAGAACTACAAAAACATGAAAAACATCGAAAATGAGAAAATCACACTTGTAGGACCCAGAAATATGAAAAAACTTGAAAAACGTGGAAAATGAGAAAATCACACTGCAGAAACCAGAATATGCTGAACAACCATGAAAAACCTGAAAATTAAAAATTCACACTGTTGGACACAGAATATGGTGAAAAACCATGAAAAGACTGGACAATTAAAAATTCACACTTTATTACCAAGATATGGAGAGAAATACTGAAAACCGTGGAAAAAAATTCACACTGAAGGACCTGGAATACGACAGGACCTGGAATACGGCAAGAGACCCTGAAATAAATGGAAATGAGAAAATCACACAGTAGGACCCAGAATATGACGAAAAAACCTGAAAAAGGAAAAATATTAAAATATCACACGGAAGGACCCGGAATATGGCGAAAAACCTGAAAAACGAGGAAGATAAAAAACTAACACTAAAGGACACAGAATATGGCGAGAAAACCAAAAAGAGTAGAAAATTAAAAATTCACACTGAAAGACCCCGAATATGATGAGAAAACCTGAAAAAGGTGGAAATTGAGAATAATCACACTGTAGGACCCAGATTATGACCAGAAACCCTGAAAACGTGGAAAATTAAAAGTACATGCTGTAGGACCCAGAATATGGCGAGAAAACCTGAAAAGAGTAGAAAATTAAAAATTCACACTGAAAGACCCCGAATATGATGAGAAAAACTGAAAAAGGTGGAAAATGAGAATAATCACACTGTAGGACCCAGATTATGCCCAGAAACCCTGAAAACCTGGAAAATTAAAAATACATGCTGTAGGACCCAGAATATGGCGAGAAAACCTGAAAAAAGTAGAAAATTAAAAATTCACACTGAAGGACCCCGAATATGGCAAGACAACCTGAAAAAGGTGGAAAATGAGAATAATCACAGTGTAGGACCCAGATTATGCCCAGAAACCCTGAAAACGTGGAAAATTAAAAATACATGCTGTATAACCCAGAATATGCCAAGAAACCCTGAAAAAGGTTGAAAATTACAAACTCACACTGTAGGACCCCAAATATGGTGAGAAACCCTCCAAAAGGTGGAAAATGAGAAAATCCCACTGCAGCACCCAGAATATGCCGAGAAAATGTGAAAAACGTGAAAATTAAAAATTCACACTAACGGACCCAGAATATGGCGAGAAACAATTAATAAAAAAGTACAAAATTAAAAACTCACAGTGAAGGAGCCCAAACATGGCGAGAAAACCTGAAAAAGGTGGAAAATGAGAAAATCACACTGTAGGACCCAGAATTACGAAAAAAATTGAAAAAATGTGGAAAATGAGAAAATCACATGCAGGGCCCAGAATATTTCGAGAAACACTGAAAAACGTGAAAATTAAAAATTCACACTGTTGGACACAGAATATGGCGAGAAACCATGAAAAAAGTGGATAATTAAAATTCACACTGCAGGACACAGAATATGCCAAGAAACCCTGAAAACGTGGAAAATTAAAAATTAACACTGAAGGACCTGGAATATGGCAAGAAAACCTGAAAAACGTGGAAATGAGAAAAATCACAGTGTAGGACCCAGAATATGAAGAAAAAAGCTGTAAAACGTGAAAAATTAAAAATTCACACTGAAGAACCCAGAATATTGCGAGAAAATCTGAAAAACGTGGAAAATGAAAAATACACACTGTAGGACCCAGAACATGGCAAGAAACCCTGAAAGAGTAGAAAATTAAAAACTCACACTGAAGGACCCCAAATATGGCAAGAAACCCTGAAAAAAGTAGAAAATTACAAACTGACACTGAAGAACCCCAATTATGGCGAGAAAACCTGAAAAAGGTGGAAAATGAGAAAATCACACTGTAGGACCCAGAATTACGAAAAAACTTGAAAATATCGAAAATGAGAAAATCACACTGTAGGACCCAGAATATGCCAAGAAACCCTGAAAACGTGAAAAATTAAAAATACAACGTTTAGGACCCAGAATACGGCGAGAAACCCTGAAAAAAGTAGAAAATTACAAACTCACACTGAAGGACCCGAAAAATGGTCTGAAAGGTTGAAAAAGGTGGAAAATGAGAAAATCACACTGTAGGACCCAGAATTACGAAAAAAATTGAAAAACGTGGAAAATGAGAAAATCATACTGCAGGACCCAGAATATGCCGAGAAACCCTGAAAATCATGAAAATTAAAAATTCACACTGTCAGACACATAATATGGCGAGAAACCATGAAAGAAGTGGAAAATTAAAAATTCACACTGTATTACCCAGAATATGGCGAGACATACTGAAAAACGTGGAAAATTAAAAATTCACACTGAAGGACCCGGGATATGGCCAGGAAACCTGAAAAACGAGGAAAATTCAAAACTCACATGGTAGGAACCAGAATAAGGCAAGAAAACCTGAAAAACGTGGAAATGAGAAAATCAAACTGTAGGACCCAGAATATGACAAAGAAAAACCTCAAAAAATTACAAAATTAAAAATTCACACTGAAAGACCCCGAATATGGTGAGAAAACCTGAAAAGGTGGAAAATGAGAATAATCACACTGTAGGACACAGAATGGAAAAAAAAAAAACATGAAAAATGTCGAAAATGAGAAAATCACACTGTAGGACCCAGAATATGACAAAAAAAACTGGAAAACGTGGAAAATTAAAAATGCACGCTGTAGGACCCAAAATATGCCGAGAAACCCTGAAAAACGTGAAAATTAAAAATTCACACTGAAGGACCTGGAATACAGTAAGATAACCTGAAAAACGTGGAAATGAGAAAATCACAATTTAGGACCCAGAATATGACGAAAAAAACTGAAAAAAGTGGAAAATGAAAAATACACGCTGTAGGACACAGAATATGTCGAGAAACCCTGAAAAATTAGAAAATTAAAAACTCACACTGAAGGACCCCAAATATGGCGAGAGAACCTGAAAAAACTAGAAAATTAAAAATTCACACTGAAGGACTTGGAAGATGGCAATAAAACCTGAAAAACGAGGAAAATTAAAAAATCACACTGAAGGACCCCAAATATAGTGAGAAAATCTGAAAAAGCTGGAAAATGAGAATAATCACACTGTAGGACCCAGAATTGTGAAAAAACTTGAAAAACGTCGAAAATGAGAAAATCACACTGTAGGACACAGAATATGGCAAGAAACCCTGAGAAATGTGGAAAATTAAAAATACACTCTGTAGCACCCAGAATATGGCAAAAAACCCTCAAAAAAGTAGAAAATTAAAAACTCACACTGAAGGACCCCGAATATGGCGAGAAAAACAGAAAAAGGTGGAAAGTGAAAATAATCACACTGTATTACCCAGAATTACGAAAAAACATGAAAAAATTCGAAAATGAGAAAATCACACTGTAGGACCCAGAATATGGGGAGAAATCCTGAGAAACGTGGAAAATAAAAAATACACTCTGTAGCACCCAGAATATGGCAAGAAACCCTGAAAAATTAGAAAATTAAAAACTCACACTGAAGGACCCCAAATATGGTGAGAAAACATGAAAAAGGTAGAAAATGAGAATAAACACAATGTATTAACCAGAATTACAAAAACATGAAAAACATCGAAAATGAGAAAATCACACTTGTAGGACCCAGAAATATGAAAAAACTTGAAAAACGTGGAAAATGAGAAAATCACACTGCAGAAATCAGAATATGCTGAACAACCATGAAGAACCTGAAAATTAAAAATTCACACTGTTGGACACAGAATATGGTGAGAAACCATGAAAAGACTGGACAATTAAAAATTCACACTTTATTACCGAGATATGGAGAGAAATACTGAAAACCGTGGAAAAAAATTCACACTGAAGGACCTGGAATACGACAGGACCTGGAATACGGCAAGAGACCCTGAAATACATGGAAATGAGAAAATCACACAGTAGGACCCAGAATATGACGAAAAAACCTGAAAAAGGTAAAATATTAAAATATCACACGGAAGGACCCGGAATATGGCGAAAAACCTGAAAAACGAGGAAGATAAAAAACTAACACTGAAGGACACAGAATATGGCGAGAAAACCTGAAAAGAGTAGAAAATTAAAAATTCACACTGAAAGACCCCGAATATGATGAGAAAACCTGAAAAAGGTGGAAAATGAGAATAATCACACTGTAGGACCCAGATTATGACCAGAAACCCTGAAAACGTGGAAAATTAAAAGTACATGCTGTAGGACCCAGAATATGGCGAGAAAACCTGAAAAGAGTAGAAAATTAAAAATTCACACTGTGTCTTAGTCAGGGTTTCTATTCCTGCACAAACATCATGACCAAGAAGCAAGTTGGGGAGGAAAGGGTTTATTCGGCTTACACTTCCATGCTGCTGTTCATCACCAAAGGAAGTCAGGACTGGAACTCAGACAGGTCAGAAAGCAGGAGCTGATGCAGAGGCCATGGAGGGATGTTCTTTACTGGCTTGCCTTCCCTGGCTTGCTCAGCCTGCTCTCTTATAGAGCCCAAGACTACCAGCCCAGAGATGGTCCCACCCACAAGGGGCCTTTCCCCCTTGATCACAAATTGAGAAAATGCCTTACAGTTGGATCTCTTGGAGGCATTTCCTCAACTGAAGCTCCTTTCTCTGTGATAACTCCAGCTGTGTCAATTTGACACAAAAATAGCCAGTACAATTGACCCCTTGTCAACTTGACACACAAACACATCACTAGTAAGCCTCAACCCTTACATTCTTATTCATCCCCAAGATCTAAATAACTTTAAAAGTCCCACAGTTTTTACATATTCTTAAATTTTCAATCTCTTTAAAATATCCAACTCTTTTAAAATCCAAAGTCTTTTTACAATTAAAAGTCTCTTAACTGTGGGCTCCACTAAAACAGTTTCTTCCTTCAAGAGGGAAAATATCAGGGCACAGTCACAATCAAAGCAAAAATCAATTTCCAACCGTCCAACGTCTGGGATCCAACTCACGATCTTCTGGGCTCCTCCAAGGGCTTGGGTCACTTCTCCAGCCATGCCCTTTGTAGCACACACGTCGTCCTCTGGGCTCCAGATGCCTGTACTCCACTGCTGCTGCTGCTCTTGGTGGTCATCTCATGGTACTGGCATCTCCAAAACACTGCATGACCCCTTCAGTCCTGGGCCTTCAATTGCAACTGAGGCTGCACCTTCACCAATGGCCTTCCATGGCCTCTCACAGTGCCGAGCCTCAGCTCCTCTGCATGACCCCTTCATGCCTTCAAAACCAGTACCACCTGGGTGACCCTTACACATTACCAAGTCCCGCTGCAGAAGGAGTACAACCTTGCCTATCTCTGGAACACAGCCTCTTTGTGCTTTCAGAAAACACTTCCCAGAAGATGTCACCTCAACGATGCTGGTCTCTTCTTAATCACCGCTAATTTCTTAGCTCCAGCTAACCAGCATCAATAGTCCCAGTAATGCAAAGTTTTTGCTTTAGTAGTTCTGGTATCTTGTTAATCACAGCTGATTCTTCAGCCCCAGCTAACCAGAACTACAAAATCTTCAAAATCAAAACAGCAATGGCCCTGAAAAGAGTCTTTAATTTTCCCTCTGAAATTTCACAAACCAGACCTCCATCTTCTGCACTGTTCTCAACATTATCTTCCAAGCTCCTACACAACATCTGACAGAGCACTTAACAACGAATGGATCTTCAAGTCCAAAGTTCCAAAGTCCTTCCACAGTCCTCCCCAAAACATGGTCAGGTTGTCACAGGAATACCCCACTCCGCTGGTACCAATTTGTCTTAGTCAGGGTTTCTATTCCTGCACAAACATCATGACCAAGAAGCAAGTTGGGGAGGAAAGGGTTTATTCGGCTTACACTTCCATGCTGCTGTTCATCACCAAAGGAAGTCAGGACTGGAACTCAGACAGGTCAGAAAGCAGGAGCTGATGCAGAGGCCATGGAGGGATGTTCTTTACTGGCTTGCCTTCCCTGGCTTGCTCAGCCTGCTCTCTTATAGAGCCCAAGACTACCAGCCCAGAGATGGTCCCACCCACAAGGGGCCTTTCCCCCTTGATCACAAAATGAGAAAATGCCTTACAGTTGGATCTCTTGGAGGCATTTCCTCAACTGAAGCTCCTTTCTCTGTGATAACTCCAGCTGTGTCAAGTTGACACAAAAATAGCCAGTACACACTGAAAGACCCCGAATATGATGAGAAAAACTGAAAAAGGTGGAAAATGGGAATAATCACACTGTAGG
>NW_028227485.1:129193-178352 GCF_978045245.1 Mus caroli | reverse complement strand
CGTCCTACTTGTGTGATTTTCTTATTCTTCGACTTTTTCAGGTTTTCTCACCACATTCCAACTCCTACAGTATATTTTTCTCATTTTGACTTTTTCAAGTTTTCTCATCATATTCCAAATCCTACAGTGTGATTTTTTCATTTTTCGACTTTTCAGGGTTTCTCACCATATTGCAGGTACTTCAAGTTTGATTTTCTTATATTTCCGACTGTTTCACGGTTTCTCACCATATTTCAGGTCCTACTGTGTGATTTCTCATTTTTTGAATTTTTCAGTGTTTCTCACCATATTCCAGGTCCTACAGTGTGTTTTTCTCATGTTTTGACTTTTTCAGGGTTTCTCACCATATTCCAAGTCCTAGAGTGTGATATTCTCATTTTTTACTTTTTCAGTGTTTCTCACAATATTCCAGGTCCTACAGTGTGATTTTCTCTTTTTAAATTTTTCCGGGTTTCTTACCTTATTCCAGGTTCTACATTGTCATTTTGTCATTTTTTGAATATTTCAGGTTTTCTCAACATATTCCAGGTCCTACACTGTCATTTTCTAATTTGTGACTTTTTCAGAGTTTCTCACCATATTCCATGTACTGACAGTGTGATTTTTCTCATTTTTTGACTTTTTCAGGGGTTTCTCACCATATTCCAAGTCCTAGAGTGTGATTTTCTCCTTTTTTTGACTTTTTCATGTTTTCTCACCATATTACAGGTCCTACAGTGTGATTTTTCTCTTTTTTTGACTTTTCAGGGTTTCTCACCATATTCAGCTCCTACAGTGTGATTTTCTCATTTTTAGATTTTTTCAGGTTTTCTCATCATATTCCAAGTCCTACAGTGTGGATTTTCTCATTTTTTGACTTTTTCAGAATTTCTCACCCTATTGCAGGTCCTACAGTATGATTTTCTCATTTTTCGACTTTTTCAGGTTTTCTCACCATATTGCAGGTACTACAAGTTTGTAATTTTTCGACTGTTTCAGGGTTTCTCACCATATTCCAAGTCCTACTGTGTGATTTTCTCATTTTTAGACTTTTTCAGTGTTTTCTCACAATATTCCAGGTACTACAGTGTGATTTTCTCATTTTTGGACTTTTTCAGGTTTTCTCATCATATTCCAAGTCTAGAGTGTGATTTTCTCCTTTTTTGACTTTTTCATGTTTTCTCACCATATTCCCAGGTCCTACAGTGTGATTTTCTCTTTTTTTGACTTTTCAGGGTTTCTCACCATATTCCAGCTCCTACAGTGTGATTTTCTCATTTTTAGATTTTTTCAGGATTTCTCATCATATTCCAAGTCCTACAGTGTGATTTTCTCATTTTTTGACTTTTCAGAATTTGTCACCCTATTGCAGGTCCTACAGTATGATTTTCTCATTTTTCGACTTTTTTCAGGTTTTCTCACCATATTGCAGGTACTACAAGTTTGTAATTTTTTCGACTGTTTCAGGGTTTCTCACCATATTCCAAGTCCTACTGTGTGATTTCCTCATTTTTAGACTTTTTCAGTGTTTTCTCACAATATTCCAGGTTACTACAGTGTGATTTTCTCATTTTTGACTTTTTTCAGGTTTTCTCATCATATTCCAAATCCTACAGTGTGATTTTCTCTTTTTCCGACTTTTAAAGGGTTTCTTACCATATTCCATGTCCTACTCTGTAATTTTCTCATTTTTCGACTTTTTCAGGGTTTCTCACCGTATTAGAGGTCCTACT
Organism: Mus caroli; assembly: GCF_978045245.1. Classification (NCBI taxonomy): domain Eukaryota; kingdom Metazoa; phylum Chordata; class Mammalia; order Rodentia; family Muridae; genus Mus; species Mus caroli. The sequence goes on along the minus strand of NW_028227485.1, from coordinate 176,640 downwards.
TGTGTGATTTTCTTATTCTTCGACTTTTCAGGTTTTCTCACCACATTCCAACTCCTACAGTATATTTTTCTCATTTTTGACTTTTTTCATGTTTTCTCATCATATTCCAAATCCTACAGTGTGATTTTTTCATTTTTCGACTTTTTCAGGGTTTCTCACCATATTGCAGGTACTTCAAGTTTGATTTTCTTATATTTCGACTGTTTCACCGGTTTCTCACCATATTTCAGGTCCTACTGTGTAATTTTCTCATTTTTTGAATTTTTCAGTGTTTCTCACCATATTCCAGGTCCTACAGTGTGTTTTTTCTCATGTTTTGACTTTTTCAGGGTTTCTCACCATATTCCAAGTCCTAGAGTGTGATATTCTCATTTTTTTACTTTTTCAGTGTTCTCACAATATTCCAGGTCCTACAGTGTGATTTTCTCTTTTTTAAATTTTTCCGGGTTTCTTACCTATTCCAGGTTCTACATGTCATTTTGTCATTTTTTGAATATTTCAGGTTTTCTCAACATTATTCCAGGTCCTACACTGTCATTTTCTAATTTGTGACTTTTCAGAGTTTCTCACCATATTCCATGTACTACAGTGTGATTTTCTCATTTTTTGACTTTTCAGGGTTTCTCACCATATTCCAAGTCCTAGAGTGTGATTTTCTCCTTTTTTGACTTTTTCATGTTTTCTCACCATATTACAGGTCCTTACAGTGTGATTTTTCTCTTTTTTTGACTTTTCAGGGTTTCTCACCATATTCCAGCTCCTACAGTGTGATTTTCTCATTTTTAGATTTTTTTCAGGATTTTCTCATCATATTCCAAGTCGCTACAGTGTGATTTTCTCATTTTTGACTTTTTCAGAATTTCTCACCCTATTGCAGGTCCTACATTATGATTTTCTCATTTTTCGACTTTTTCAGGTTTTCTCACCATATTGCAGGTACTACAAGTTTGTAATTTTTCGACTGTTTCAGGGTTTCTCACCATATTCCAAGTCTACTGTGTGATTTTCTCATTTTTAGACTTTTTCAGTGTTTTCTCACAATATTCCAGGTACTACAGTGTGATTTTCTCATTTTTGGACTTTTTCAGGTTTTCTCATCATATTCCAAGTCCTAGAGTGTGATTTTCTCCTTTTTTGACTTTTTTCATGTTTTCTCACCATATTCAGGTCCTACAGTGTGATTTTTCTCTTCTTTTGACTTTTCAGGGTTTCTCACCATATTCCAGCTCCTACAGGTGTGATTTTCTCATTTTAGATTTTTTCAGGATTTCTCATCATATTCCAAGTCCTACAGTGTGATTTTCTCATTTTTTGACTTTTCAGAATTTATCACCCTATTGCAGGTCCTACAGTATGATTTTCTCATTTTTCGACTTTTTCAGGTTTTCTCACCATATTGCAGGTACTACAAGTTTGTAATTTTTCGACTGTTTCAGGGTTTCTCACCATATTCCAAGTCCTACTGTGTGATTTCCTCATTTTTAGACTTTTTCAGTGTTTTCTCACAATATTCCAGGTACTACAGTGTGATTTTCTCATTTTTTTGACTTTTTCAGGTTTTCTCATCATATTCCAAATCCTACAGTGTGATTTCTCTTTTTCGACTTTTAAGGGTTTCTTACCATATTCCATGTCCTACTCTGTAATTTTCTCATTTTTCGACTTTTTCAGTGTTTCTCACCATATTGGACGTCCTACTTGTGTGAATTTCTTATTCTTCGACTTTTTCAGGTTTTCTCACCACATTCCAACTCCTACAGTATATTTTTCTCATTTTTGACTTTTTCAAGTTTTCTCATCATATTCAAAATCCTACAGTGTGATTTTTTCATTTTTCGACTTTTTCAGGGTTTCTCACCATATTGCAGGTACTTCAAGTTTGATTTTTCTTATATTTCGACTGTTTCACGGTTTCTCACCATATTTCAGGTCCTACTGTGTGATTTTCTCATTTTTGAATTTTTCAGTGTTTCTCACCATATTCCAGGTCCTACAGTGTGTTTTTCTCATGTTTTGACTTTTTCAGGGTTTCTCACCATATTCCAAGTCCTAGAGTGTGATATTCTCATTTTTTTACTTTTTCAGTGTTTCTCACAATATTCCAGGTCCTACAGTGTGATTTTCTCTTTTTTTAAATTTTTCGGGGTTTCTTACCTTATTCCAGGTTCTACATTGTCATTTTCTCATTTTTTGAATAATTTCAGGTTTTCTCAACATATTCCAGGTCCTACACTGTCATTTTCTAATTTGCGACTTTTTCAGAGTTTCTCACCATATTCCATGTACTACAGTGTGATTTTTCTCATTTTTTGACTTTTTCAGGGTTTCTCACCATATATCCAAGTCCTACAGTGTGATTTTTCTCATTTTTGGACTTTTTCAGGTTTTCTCATCCTATTCCAAGTCCTAGAGTGTGATTTTCTCCTTTTTTGACTTTTTCATGTTTTCTCACCATATTCCAGGTCCTACAGTGTGATTTTCTCTTTTTTTGACTTTTCAGGGTTTCTCACCATATTCCAGCTCCTACAGTGTGATTTTCTCATTTTTAGATTGTTTTCAGGTTTTCTCATCATATTCCAAGTCCTACAGTGTGATTTTCTCATTTTTTGACTTTTTCAGAATTCTCACCCTATTGCAGGTCCTACATTATGATTTTCTCATTTTTCGACTTTTTCAGGTTTTCTCACCATATTGCAGGTACTACAAGTTTGTAATTTTTCGACTGTTTCAGGGTTTCTCACCATATTCCAAGTCCTACTGTGTGATTTTCTCATTTTTAGACTTTTTCAGTGTTTTCTCACAATATTCCAGGTACTACAGTGTGATTTTCTCATTTTTTGACTTTTTCAGGTTTTCTCATCATATTCCAAATCCTACAGTGTGATTTTCTCTTTTTCCGACTTTTAAAGAGTTTCTTACCATATTCCATGTCCTACTCTGTAATTTTCTCATTTTTCGTCTTTTTCAGGGTTTCTCACCATATTAGAGGTCCTACTTGTGTGATTTTCTTATTCTTCGACTTTTTCAGGTTTTCTCACCACATTCCAACTCCTACAGTATATTTTTCTCATTTTTGACTTTTTCATGTTTTCTCATCATATTCCAAATCCTACAGTGTGATTTTTTCATTTTTCGACTTTTTCAGGGTTTCTCACCATATTGCAGTTACTTCAAGTTTGATTTTCTTATATTTCGACTGTTTCACGGTTTCTCACCATATTTCAGGTCCTACTGTGTGATTTTCTCATTTTTTGAATTTTTCAGTGTTTCTCACCATATTCCAGGTCCTACAGTGTGTTTTTCTCATGTTTTGACTTTTTCAGGGTTTCTCACCATATTCCAAGTCCTAGAGTGTGATATTCTCATTTTTTGACTTTTTCAGTGTTTCTCACAATATTCCAGGTCCTACAGTGTGATTTTCTCTTTTTTTAAATTTTTCGGGGTTTCTTACCTTATTCCAGGTTCTACATTGTCATTTTCTCATTTTTTGAATATTTCAGGTTTTCTCAACATATTCCAGGTCCTACACTGTCATTTTCTAATTTGCGACTTTTTCAGAGTTTCTCACCATATTCCATGTACTACAGTGTGATTTTTCTCATTTTTTGACCTTTTTCAGGGTTTCTCACCATATTCCAAGTCCTACAGTGTGATTTTCTCTTTTTTAGATTTTTTCAGGTTTTCTCACCATATTCCAAGTCCTACTGTGTGATTTCCTCATTTTTAGACTTTTTCAGTGTTTTCTCACAATATTCCAGGTACTACAGTGTGATTTTCTCATTTTTTGACTTTTTCAGGTTTTCTCATCATATTCCAAATCCTACAGTGTGATTTTCTCTTTTTCCGACTTTTAAAGAGTTTCTTACCATATTCCATGTCCTACTCTGTAATTTTCTCATTTTTCGACTTTTTCAGTGTTTCTCACCATATTGGACGTCCTACTTGTGTGATTTTCTTATTCTTCGACTTTTTCAGGTTTTCTCACCACATTCCAACTCCTACAGTATATTTTTCTCATTTTTGACTTTTTCAAGTTTTCTCATCATATTCCAAATCCTACAGTGTGATTTTTTCATTTTTCGACTTTTTCAGGGTTTCTCACCATATTGCAGGTACTTCAAGTTTGATTTTCTTATATTTCGACTGTTTCACGGTTTCTCACCATATTTCAGGTCCTACTGTGTGATTTTCTCATTTTTTGAATTTTTCAGTGTTTCTCACCATATTCCAGGTCCTACAGTGTGTTTTTCTCATGTTTTGACTTTTTCAGGGTTTCTCACCATATTCCAAGTCCTAGAGTGTGATATTCTCATTTTTTGACTTTTTCAGTGTTTCTCACAATATTCCAGGTCCTACAGTGTGATTTTCTCTTTTTTTAAATTTTTCGGGGTTTCTTACCTTATTCCAGGTTCTACATTGTCATTTTCTCATTTTTTGAATATTTCAGGTTTTCTCAACATATTCCAGTCCTACACTGTCATTTTCTAATTTGCGACTTTTTCAGAGTTTCTCACCATATTCCATGTACTACAGTGTGATTTTTCTCATTTTTTGACTCTCAGGGTTTCTCACCATATTCCAAGTCCTACAGTGTGATTTTCTCATTTTTGGACTTTTTCAGGTTTTCTCATCCTATTCCAAGTCCTAGAGTGTGATTTTCTCCTTTTTTGACTTTTTCATGTTTTCTCACCATATTCCAGGTCCTACAGTGTGATTTTTCTCTTTTTTTGACTTTTCAGGGTTTCTCACCATATTCCAGCTCCTACAGTGTGATTTTCTCATTTTTAGATTTTTTCAGGTTTTCTCATCATATTCCAAGTCCTACAGTGTGATTTTCTCATTTTTTGACTTTTTCAGAATTTCTCACCCTATTGCAGGTCCTACATTATGATTTTCTCATTTTTCGACTTTTTCAGGTTTTCTCACCATATTGCAGGTACTACAAGTTTGTAATTTTTCGACTGTTTCAGGGTTTCTCACCATATTCCAAGTCCTACTGTGTGATTTTCTCATTTTTAGACTTTTTCAGTGTTTTCTCACAATATTCCAGGTACTACAGTGTGATTTTCTCATTTTTTGACTTTTTCAGGTTTTCTCATCATATTCCAAATCCTACAGTGTGATTTTCTCTTTTTCCGACTTTTAAAGAGTTTCTTACCATATTCCATGTCCTACTCTGTAATTTTCTCATTTTTCGTCTTTTTCAGGGTTTCTCACCGTATTAGAGGTCCTACTTGTGTGATTTTCTTATTCTTCGACTTTTTCAGGTTTTCTCACCACATTCCAACTCCTACAGTATATTTTTCTCATTTTTGACTTTTTCATGTTTTCTCATCATATTCCAAATCCTACAGTGTGATTTATTCATTTTTCGACTTTTTCAGGGTTTCTCACCATATTACAGTTACTTCAAGTTTGATTTTCTTATATTTCGACTGTTTCACGGTTTCTCACCATATTTCAGGTCCTACTGTGTGATTTTCTCATTTTTTTGAATTTTTCAGTGTTTCTCACCATATTCCAGTTCCTACAGTGTGTTTTTCTCATTTTTCGACTTTTTCAGGGTTTCTCACCATATTGGAGGTCCTACAATTGTGATTTTCTAATTTTTTAACCTTTTCAGGGTTTCTCTCCATATTCCAGCTCCTACAGTGTATTTTTCTCATTTTTTTACTTTTTCACGGTTTCTCATCATATTCGAAGTCCTATAGTGTGATTTTCTCATTTTTCGACTTCTTCAGGGTTTCTCACCATATCTCAGGTACTACAAGTTTTATCTTATTTTTAGACTTTTTCAGTGTTTCTCACCATATTCCAGGTACTACAGTGTGATTTTCTCATTTTTTGACATTTTCAGGGTTTGTCATCGTATTCCAAGTCCTATAGTGTGATTTTCGCATTTTTTGAATTTTTCAGGGATTCTCAGCATATTCCAGTTCCTACAATTTGATTTTCTAATTTTTTGACTTTTTCAGGGTTTCTCACCATATTTTAGGTACTACAAGTTTTATCTTATTTTTAGACTTTTTCAGTGTTTCTCACCATATTCCAGGTACTACAGTGTGATTTTCTGTTTTTTCGACTTTTTCAGGGTTTCTCACCATATTCCAAGTCCTACAATGTGATTTTCTCATTTTTTGACTTTTTCTGGGTTTCTCATCATATTCCAAGTCCTAGAGTGTGATATTCTCATTTTTCGACTTTTTCAGTGTTTCTCACCATATTGCATGTACTACAAGTTTTATTTTCTTATTTTTGGACTGTTTCAGGGTTTCTCACCATATTCCTGGTCCGACTGTGTGATTTTCTCATTTTAATACTTTTTTAGTGTTTCTCACCATATACCAGGTACTACAGTGTGATTTTCTCATTTTTTGAATTTTTCAGGGTTTCTCATCATATTCCAAGTCCTAGAGTGTGATTATCGCATTTTTCGAATTTTTCAGGGATTCTCAGCATATTCCAGTTCCTACAGTTTGATTTTCTAATTTTTTGACTTTTTCAGGGTTTCTCACCATATCCCAAGTCCTACAGTGTGATTTTCTCATTTTAAGACTTTTTCAGGGTCTCTCACCATATTGCAAGTCCTACAAGTGTGTATTTCTTTTTTCTTTTTTTTTTTTTGACTTTTTCAGGATTTCTCACCATATTCCAGCTCCTACAGTGTCATTTTCTCATTTTTCGACATTTTCAGGGTTTTTTTTTACCATATTCCAGGTCCTACAGCGCGATTTTCACATTTTAAGACTTTTTCTGTGTTTCTCATCATATTCTGGGTCCTAGTGCATGATTTTCTCATTTTTCGACTTTTTCTGGGTTTCTCACCATATTCCAATTCCTACAGTGTGATTTTCTCATTTTTCGACTTTTTCAGGGTTTTTCACCATATTGCAGGTCCTACAAGTGTGAATTTCTTATTTTTGGACTTTTTCAGAATTTCTCACCATATTCCAGGTCCTACAGTGTGATTTTCTCATTTTTTGACTTTTTCAGGGTTTCTCACCATATTAGAGGTACTACAAGTTTGATTTTCTTATTTTTCGATCTTTCAGGGTTTCTCACCATATTCCAGGTCCTACTGTTTGATTTTTTCATTTTTAGAATTTTTCAGGGTTTCTCACCATATTCCAGGTACTACAGTGTGATTTTCTCATTTTTTGACTTTTTCAGGGTTTCTCATCATATTCCAAGTCCTAGAGTGTGATTTTCTCTTTTTTCGACTTTTTCAGAGTTTCTCACCATATTCCAGGTCCTACAGTGTGATTTTCTCATTTTTTGACTTTTTCAGGATTGCTCACCATATTCCATCTTCTACATTGTGATTTTCTCATTTTTCAACTTTTTCAGGGTTTCTCATCTTATTCCAAGTCCTACAGTGAAATTTTCTCATTTTTTGACTTTTTCAGGGTGTCTCATCTTATTCCAAGTCCTACAGTGTGATTTTCTCATTTTTCGACTTTTTCAGGTTTTCTCACCATATTGCAGTTCCTACAAGTGTGAATTTCTTATTTTTGGACTTTTTCAGGGTTTCTCACCATATTCCAGGTACTACAGTGTGATTTTCTCATTTTAAGACTTTTTCAGGGTCTCTCACCATATTGCATGTCCTACAAGTGTGTATATCTTATTTTTATACTTTTTAACGGTTTCTCTCCATATTCTATCTCCTACCGTGTACTTTTGTTATTTTTTGTCTTTTTCACGGTTTCTCATTTTATTCCAAGTCCTACAGTGTGATTTTCTCATTTTTTGACTTTTTCAGGGTTTCTCACCATATTGCAGGTCCTACAAGTGTGAATTTCTTACCTTTCGACATTTTCAGAGTTTCTCACCATATTCCAGGTCCTACAGTGTGATTTTCTCATTTTAAGACTTTTTCAGTGTTTCTCACCATATTCCAGGTACTACTGCGTGATTTTCTCATTTTTCGACTTTTTCAGGGTTTCTCACCATATTCCAGGTACTACTGCGTGATTTTCTCATGTTTTCGACTTTTTCAGAGTTTCTCACCATATTCCAGGTCCTACTGTGTGATTTTCTCATTTTAATACTTTTTTAGTGTTTCTCACCATATTCCAGGTACTACAGTGTGATTTTCTCATTTTTTTTTTACTTTTTCAGGGTTTCTCATCCCATTCCAAGTCCTAGAGTGTGATTTTTGCTTTTTTCGAATTTTTCAGGGTTTCTCAACATATTCCGGGTCCTACAGTTTGTTATTCTCATTTTTCTTCTTTTTCAGGGTTTCTCACTAGCTTCCAGGTCCTACTGCGTGATTTTCTCATTTTCCGGCTTCTTTCAGGGTTTCTCACCATATTCTGGGTCCTACTGCATGAATTTCTCATGTTTTGACTTTTTCAGGGTTTCTCACCATATTCCAAGTCCTAGAGTGTGATATTCTCATTTTTTGACTTTTTCAGTGTTTCTCACCATATTCCAGGTCCTACAGTGTGATTTTCTCTTTTTTTAAATTTTTCGGGGTATCTTACCTATTCCAGGTTCTACATTGTCATTGTTTCATTTTTTTGAATATTTCAGGTTTTCTCAACATATTCCAGGTCCTACACTGTCATTTTCTAATTTGCGACTTTTTCAGAGTTTCTCACCATATTCCATGTACTACAGTGTGATTTTTCTCATTTTTTGACTTTTTCAGTGTTTCTCACCATATTCCAAGTCCTACAAGGGTGATTTTCTCATTTTTTGACTTTTTCAGAGTTTCTCACCATATTCCAAGTCCTACAGTGTGATTTTCTCATTTTTGGACTTTTTCAGGTTTTCTCATCATATTCCAAGTCCTAGAGTGTGATTTTCTCCTTTTTTGACTTTTTCATGTTTTCTCACCATATTCCAGGTCCTACAGTGTGATTTTTCTCTTTTTTTGACTTTTCAGGGTTTCTCACCATATTCCAGCTCCTACAGTGTGATTTTCTCATTTTTAGATTTTTTCAGGTTTTCTCATCATATTCCAAGTCCTACAGTGTGATTTTCTCATTTTTTGACTTTTTCAGGTTTTCTCACCATATTGCAGGTACTACAAGTTTGATTGTCTTATTTTTTGACTGTTTCAGGGTTTCTCACCATATTCCAAGTCCTACTGTTTGATTTTCTCATTTTTAGACTTTTTCAGTGTTTTCTCACAATATTCCAGGTACTACAGTGTGATTTTCTCATTTTTTGACTTTTTCAGGTTTTCTCATCATATTCCAAATCCTACAGTGTGATTTTCTCTTTGTCCGACTTTTAAAGGGTTTCTTACCATATTCCATGTCCTACTCTGTAATTTTCTCATTTTTTGACTTTTTCAGGGTTTCTCACCATATTGGAGGTCCTACTTGTGTGATTTTCTTATTCTTCGACATTTTCAGGTTTTCTCACCACATTCCAACTCCTACAGTATATTTTTCTCATTTTTGACTTTTTCATGGTTTCTCATCATATTCCAAATCCTACAGTGTGATTTTTTCATTTTTCGACTTTTTCAGGGTTTCTCACCATATTGCAGGTACTTCAAGTTTGATTTTCTTATATTTCGACTGTTTCACGGTTTCTCACCATATTCCAGGTCCTACAGTGTGGTTTTCTCATTTTTCGACTTTTTCAGGGTTTCTCACCATATTGGAGGTCCTACAATTGTGATTTTCTAATTTTTTTAACCTTTTCAGGGTTTCTCTCCATATTCCAGCTCCTACAGTGTATTTTTCTCATTTTTTTTACTTTTTCACGGTTTCTCATCATATTCGAAGTCCTACAGTGTGATTTTCTCATTTTTCGACTTTTTCAGGGTTTCTCACCATATTTCAGGTACTACAACTTTTATCTTATTTTTAGACTTTTTCAGTGTTTCTCAACATATTCCAGATACTACAGTGTGATTTTCTCATTTTTTGACTTTTTCAGGGTTTCTCATAGTATTCCAAGTCCTAGAGTGTGATTTTCGCATTTTTCGAATTTTTCAGGGATTCTCAGCATATTCCAGTTCCTACAATTTGATTTTCTTATTTTTTGGCTTTTTCAGGGTTTCGCATCATATTTCAGGTACTACAAGTTTTATCTTATTTTTAAACTTTTTCAGGGTTTCTCACCATATTCCAGGTCCTTCGGTGTGATTTTCTCATTATAAGACTTTTTCAGTATTTTTCACCATATTCCAAGTACTACAGTGTGATTTTCTATTTTAAGACTTTTTCAGTGTTTCTCACCAAATCCCAGGTCCTACTGCGTGATTTTCTCATTTTTCGACTTTTTCAGGGTTTCTCACCATATTCCAAGTCCCACAGTGTGATTTTCTCATTTTTCGACTTTTTCAGGGTTTCTCACCATATTCCAAGTCCTACAGTGTGATTTTCTCATTTTTTGATTTTTTCAGGGTTTCTCAACATATTCCAGATCCTACAGATTGATTTTCTCATTTTTCGACTTTTTCAGGGTTTCTCACCAGCTTCCAGGTCCTACTGCGTGATTTTCTTTTTTTTTTGACTTTTTTTCAGGGTTTCTCACCATATTCTGGGTCCTAATGCATGATTTTCTCATTTTTCGACTTTTTCAGGGTTTCTCACCATATTCCAAGTCCTAGAGTGTGATATTCTCATTTTAAATCTTTTTCAGTGTTTCTCACCATATTCCAGGTACTACAACATGATTTTCTCATTTTTCGACTTTTTCAGGGTTTCTCACCATATTCCAAATCCTACAGTGTGATTTTTCATTTTTTGACTTTTTCAGGGTTACTCATCTTATTCCAAGCCACTCCCATCTTTAAATTTTTAGAAGAAAATGTGAGGCTGTGTTTATATACATCATATGCAGATCGTAAGAGGGATTTAGATTCTCCAGAATCTGACACCCTCTTCTGGAGTGACTAAAGATAGCTACAGTGTACTTATATCTAATAAATAAATAAATACATAAATAAATAAATAAATAAATAAATAAATATATAAATAAACATTTTTTAAAAAGGATAAGAAAGAAAGAAAGACCAGGCAGGCCTGCCATCCTTATCTCTGTCTGTCTGTCTGTCTGTCTGTCTGATACCCTGGAACTGGAGAAGGGCCACCATATAGTTGCTGGTAGTTGATCCCAGATTCTCTAGAAGAGGAGACAATGCTGTTAATTGTTGAGTCCTTTCAGTGGCCCCACACATCTTTAAATTTTTGGAAGTAAATGTGAGTCTGTGTTTATGTACATCATATGCAGACCATAAGAGGGATTTAGATTCTCCAGAATCTGACACCCTGTCCTGGAGTGTCTGAAGACCGCTACAGTGTACTTATATTTAATAAATACTTAAATAAATAAATAAACATTTTTAAAAAGGATGAGAAAGAAAAAAAACCAGGGAGGCCTGCCAGCCTTGTCTGTCTGTCTGTCTGTCTTTCTGTCTGATCCCCTAGAACTGGAGATGAGCCACCATATAGTTGCTGGTAGTTGATCCCAGGTTGTCTGGAAGAGGAGATAATGCTGTTAATTTTTGAGCCGTTCAGTGGCCACACCCATCTTTAATTTTTAGAAGTAAATGTGAGGCTGTGTTTATGTACATCATATGCAGACCATAAGAGGGATTTAGATTCTCCAGAATCAAACACCCTCTTCTGGAGTGTCTGAAGACAGCTACAGTGTACTTATATCTAATAAATACATAAATAAATAAATAAATAAACATTATTAAAAAGGATAAGAAAAAAAGAAAGACCAGGAAGGCCTGCCATCCTTATCTCTGTCTGTCTGTCTGTCTGATACCCTGGAACTGGAGTGGGCCACCATATAGTTGCTGGTAGTTGATCCCAGTTAATCTGCAAGAGGAGACAAGGCTGTTAATTTTTGAGCCCTTTCAGTGGCACCACCCATCTTAAATTTTTAGAAGTATTTGTGAGGCTGTGTTTATGTACATCATATGCAGACCATAAGAGGGATTTAGATTCTCCAGAATCTGATCCCTCTTCTGGAGTGTCTGAAGACAGCTACAGTGTACTTATATCTAGAAATACATAAATAAATAAATAAACATGTTTTAAAAATGATAAGAAAGAAAGAAAAACCAGGCAGGCCTGCCATCCTTGTCTGTTTGTCTGTCTGTCTGTCTGATCCCCTGAAACTGGAGATGGGCCACCATATTTTTGCTGGTAGTTGATCCCAGGTTCTCTGGAAGAGGAGACAATGCTGTTAATTGTTGATCCCTTACAGTGGCCCCACCCATCTTTAAATTTTTAGAAGTATATGTGAGGCTGTGTTTATGTACATCATATGCAGACCATAAGAGGGATTTAGATTCTCCAGAATCTGACACCCTCTTCTGGAGTGTCTGAAGACAGCTACAATGTACTTATATCTAATAAATACATAAATAAAGAAATAAACATGTTTTAAAAAGGATAAGTAAGAAAGAAAGACCAGGCAGGCCTGCCATCCTTATCTCTGTCTGTCTGTCTGTCTGTCTAATCCCCTAGAACTGGAGATGAGCCACCATATAGTTGCTGGTAGTTGATCCCAGGTTGCTTGGAAGAGGAGATAATGCTGTTAATTGTTGAGCCCTTTCAGTGACCCCATCCATCTTTAAATTTTTGAAGTATATGTGAGGCTGTGTTTATGTACATCATATGCAGACCATAAGAGGGATTTAGATTCTCCAGAATCTGACACCCTCTTCTGGAGTGTCTGAAGACAGCTACAGTGTACTTATATCTAATAAATAAATAAATAAATAAATAAATAAATAAATAAACATTTCTTAAAAAGTATAAGAAAGAAAGAAAGACCAAGCAGGCCTGCCATCCTTTTCTCTATCTGTCTGTATGTCTGTCTCTCTGTCTGATCCCCTGGAACTGGAGATGGGCCACCATATAGTTGCTGGTAGTTGATCCCAGGTTCTCTGGAAGTGGAGACAATGCTGTTAATTTTTGAGCCGTTCAGTGGCCACACCCATCTTTAATTTTTAGAAGTAAATGTGAGGCTGTGTTTATGTACATCATATGCAGACAATAAGAGGGATTTAGATTCTCCAGAATCTGACACCCTCTTCTGGAGTGTCTGAAGAGAGCTACAGTGTACTTATATCTAATAAATAATAAATAAATAAATAAATAAACATTATTAAAAAGGATAAGAAAAAAAGAAAAACCAGGAAGGCCTGCCATCCTTATCTCTGTCTGTCTGTCTGTCTGTCTGTCTGATACCCTGGAACTGGAGATGGGCCACCATATAGGTGCTGGTAGTTGATCCCAGGTTCTCTGGAAGAGGAGACAATGCTGTTAATTGTTGAGCCCTTTCAGTGGCCCCACCCATCTTTAAATTTTTAGAAGTATATGTGAGGCTGTGTTTATGTACATTGTATGCAGACCATAAGAGGGATTTAGATTCTCCAGAATCTTATACCCTCTTCTGGAGTGTCTGAAGACATCTACAGTGTACTTATATCTAATAAATACATAAATAAATAAATAAATAAATAAATAAATAAATAAATAAACATTTTTTAAAAGGATAAGAAAGAAAGAAGACCTGGCAGGCCTGCCATCCTTATCTCTGTCTGTCTGTCTGTCTGTCTGTCTGATCCTCTGATACTGGATATGGGCCACCATATAGTTGCTGGTAGTTGATCCCAGGTTCTATGGAAGAGGAGACAATGCTGTTAATTGTTGAGACCTTTCAGCGGTCCCACCCATCTTTAAATATTTAGAAGTATATGTGAGGCTGTGTTTATGTACATCATAAGCAGACCATAAGAGAGATTTAGATTCTCCAGAATCTGACACACTCTTCTGGAGTGTCTGAATACATCTACAGTGTACTTATATCTAATAAATACATAAATAAATAAATAAATAAATAAATAAATAAATAAATAAACATTTTTTAAAAGGATAAGAAAGAAAGAAAGACCAGGCAGGCCTGCCATCCTTATATCTGTCTGTCTGTCTGTCTGTCTGATCCCCTGGAACTGGAGATGGACCAACATATACTTGCTGGTAGTTGAGCCAAGGTTCTCTGGAAGAGGAGACAATGCTGTTCATTGTTGAGCCCTTTCAATGGCTCCACCCATCTTTAAATGTTTAGAACTGTATGTGAGGCTGTGTTTATGTACATCATATGCAGACCATAAGAGTGATTTAGATTCTCCAGAACCTCACACCCTCTTCTGGAGTCTCTAAAGACAGCTACAGTGTACTAATATCTAATAAATACATAAATAAATAAATAAATAAACATTTTTTTAAAAGGATAAGAAAGAAAGAAAGACCAGGCAGGCCTGCCATCCATATCTCTTTCTGTGTGTCTGTCTGTCTGTCTGTCTGATCCCTGGGAACTGGAAATAAGCAACCATATAGATGCTGGTAGTTGATCCCAGGTTCTCTGGAAGAGGAGATAATGCTGTTAATTGTTGAGCCTTTTCAGTGGCCCCACCCTTCATTAAATTTTTTGAAGTATATCTGAGGCTGTGTTTATGTACATCGTATGCAGACCAGAAGATGGTTTTAGATTTTTCAGAATCTGACACCGTCTACTGGAGTGTCTGAAGACAGCGACAGTGTACTTATATCTAATAAATACATAAATAAATAAATTGATAAATAAATAAACATTTTTTATAAAGGATAAGAAAGAAAGAAAAATCAGACAGACCTGCAATCCTTATCTCTGTCTGTCTGTCTGTCTGTCTGAACATGTGGAACTGGATATGGGCCACCATATATTTGCTGGTAATTTTTCCCAGGTTCTCTGGAAGAAGAGACAATGCTGTTAATTGTTGAGCCCTTTCAGTGGCCCCACCCATCTTTAAATGTTTAGAAGTATATGTGAGGCTGTGTTTATGTACATCATATGCAGGCCATAAGAGGGATTTAGATTCTCCAGAATCTGACACCCTTTTCTGGACTGTCTGAAGACAGCTACAGTGTACTTATATCTAATAAATACATAAATAAATGAATAAATAAATAAATAAATAAATAAATAAATAAATAAACATTTTTTAAACAGGATAAGTAAGAAAGAAAGACCTGGCAGGCCTGCCATCCTTATCTCTGTCTGTCTGTCTGTCTGTCTGATCCCCTGGAACTGCAGATGGGCCACCATATAGTTGCTGGTAGTTGATCCCAGGTTCTCTGGAAGAGGAGACAATGATGTTAATTGTTGATCCCTTTCAGTGGTCCCACCCATCTTTAAATTTTTAGAAGTATATGTGAGGCTGTGTTTATGTACATCATATGAAGACAATAAGAGGGATTTAGATTCTCCAGAATCTGACACCCTCTTATGAGTGTCTGCAGACAGCTACATTGTACTTATATCTAATACATAAATTAATTAATAAATAAATAAATAAATAAATAAATAAATAAATAAATAAACATTTTTTCAAAAGGATAAGAAAGAAAGAAAGACCAGGCAGGCCTGCCATCCATATCTCTGTTTGTCTGTCTGTCTGTCTGTCTGTCTGATCCCTGGGAACTAAGATGAGCCACCATATAGTTGCTGGTAGTTGATCCCAGATTCTCTGGAAGAGGGAATAATGCTGTTAATTGTTGAGCCCTTTCAGTGGCCCCACCCTTCATTAAATTTTTAGAAGTATATCTGAAGCTGTGTTTATGTACATCATATGCAGACCAGAAGATGGTTTTAGATTTTTCAGAATCTGACACCGTCTACTGGAGTGTCTGAAGACAGCGACAGTGTACTTATATCTCATAAATACATAAATACATAAATTAATAAATAAATAAACATTTTTTATAAAGGATAAGAAAGAAAGAAAATTCAGGCAAACCTGCAATCCTTATCTCTGTCTGTCTGTCTGTCTGTCTGAACCTCTGGAACTGTATATGGGCCACCATATATTTGCTGTTAGTTTTTCCCAGGTTCTCTGGAAGAGGAGACAATGCTGTTAATTGTTGAGCCCTTTCAGTGGTCCCACCCATCTTTAAATGTTTAGAAGTATATGTGAGGCTGTGTTTATGTACATCATATGCAGACCATAAGAGGGATTTAGATTCTCCAGAATCTGACACCCTCTTCTGGAGTGTCTGAAGACAGCTACAGTGTACTTATATCTAATAAATACATAAATAAATAAATAAATAAATAAATAAATAAATAAATAAATAAACAAACATTTTTTAAACAGGATAAGTAAAAAAGAAAGACCTGGCAGGCCTGCCATCCTTATCTCTGTCTGTCTGTCTGTCTGATCCCCTGGAACTGCAGATGGGCCACCATATAGTTGCTGGTAGTTGATCCCAGGTTCTCTGGAAGAGGAGACAATGATGTTAATTGTTGAGCCCTTTCAGTGGTCCCACCCATCTTTAAATTTTTAGAGGTATTTTTGAGGCTGTGTTTATGTACATCATATGCAGACCATAAGAGGGATTTAGATTCTCCAGAAACTGACACCCTCTTCTGGAGTGTCTGCAGACAGCTACATTGTACTTATATCTAATAAATAAATAAATAAATAAATAAATAAATAAATAAATAAATAAATAAACATTTTTTCAAAAGGATAAGAAAGAAAGAAAGACCAGGCAGGCCTGCCATTCATATCTCTGTTTGTCTGTCTGTCTGTCTGTCTGTCTGATCCCTGGGAACTAAGATGAGACACCATATAGTTGCTGGTAGTTGATCCCAGGTTCTCTGGAAAAGGGCATAATGCTGTTAATTGTTGAGCCCTTTCAGTGGCGCCACCCTTCATTAAATTTTTAGAAGTATATCTGAAGCTGTGTTTATGTACATAATATGCAGACCATAAGATGGTTTTAGATTCTTCAGAATCTGACACCCTCTACTGGAGTGTCTGAAGAGAGCTACAGTGTACTTATATCTAATAAATAAATAAATAAATAAATAAATAAATAAATAAACATTTTATAAACAGGATAAGTAAGAAAGAAAGACCAGGCAGGCCTGCCATCCTTATCTCTGTCTGTCTGTCTGTCTGATCCCCTGGAACTGCAGATGGGCCACCATATAGTTGCTGGTAGTTGATCCCAGGTTCTCTGGAAGAGGAGACAACGCTGTTAATTATTGAGCCCTTTCAGTGGCCCCACCCATCTTTAAATTTTTAGAAGTATACTTGAGTTTGTGTTTATGTACATCATATGCAGACCATAAGAGGTATTTAGATTCTCCAAAATCTGACACCTTCTTCTGGAGTGTCTGAAAACAGCTACAGTGTACTTATATCTAATAAATAAATAAATTAATTAATTAATTAATTAATTAATTAATAAGTAAACATTTTTTCAAAAGGATAAGAAAGAAATAAAGACCAGGCACGCCTGCCATCCTCATCTCTGTCTGTCTGTCTGTCTCTCTATATGATCCTTTGGAACTGGAGATAGGCCACCATATAGTTGCTGGTAGTTGATCCCAGGTTCTCTGGAAGAGGAGAAAATGCTGTTAATTGTTGAGCCCTTTCACTGGCCCCACCCATCTTTAAATTTTTAGAACTATATCTGAGGCTGTGTTTATGTACATCATATGCAGACCATAAGATGGTTTTAGATTCTTCAGAATCTGACACCCTCTTCTGGAGTGTCTGTAGTCAGCTACAGTGTACTTATATATAATAAATACATAAATAAATAAACATTTTTTAAAAAGTACTAGAAATAAAGAAAGACCAGGCAGGCCTGCAATCCTTATCTCTGTCTGTCTGTCTGTCTGTCTGATCCCCTGAAACTGGAGATGGGCCACCATATAGTTGCTGGTAGTTGATCCCAGGTTCTCTGGAAGAGGAGACAATGCTGTTAATATTTGAGCCCTTTCATTGCTCTCACCCATCTTTAAATTTTTAGATGTATATGTGAGACTGTGTTTATGTACATCATATGCAGACCATAATTGGGATTTAGATTCTCCAGAATCTGACACCCTCTTCTGGAGTGTCTGAAGACGGCTACAGTGTACTTATATCTAATAAATACATAAATAAATAAATAAATAAATAAATAAATAAATAAATAAACATTTTTTATAAAGGATAAGAAATAAAGAAAGACCAGGCAGGCCTGCCATCCTTATCTCTGTCTGTCTGTCTGTCTGTCTTTCTGATCCACTGGAACTGGAGATGGGCCACCATATAGGTGCTGGTAGTTGATCCCAGGTTCTCTGGAAGATGAGACAATGCTGTTAATTGTTGAGCCCTCGCAGTGGCCCCACACATCTCTAAATTTTTAGAAGTATACGTGAGTCTGTGTTTATGTACATCATATGCAGGCCATAAGAGGGATTTAGATTCTCCAGAATCTGACACCGTCTTTTGGAGTGTCTGTAGACAGCTACAGTGTACTTATATCTAATAAATATATAAATAAATAAATAAGTAAACATTTTTTCAAAAGGATAAGAAAGAAAGAAAGAACAGGCAGGCCTGCCATCCTTTTCTCTGTCTGTCTGTCTGTCTGTCTGTCTGATCCCCTGGAACTGGAGATGGGCCACCATATAGTTGCTGGTAGTTGAGCCGAGGTTCTCTGGAAGAGGAGACAATGCTGTTCATTGTTTAGCCTTTTCAATGGCCCCACCCATCTTTAAATGTTTAGAACTGTATGTGAGGCTGTGTTTATGTTCATCATATGCAGACCAGAAGAGGGATTTAGATTCTCCAGAACCTGACACCCTCTTCTGGAGTGTCTAAAGACAGCTACCGTGTACTTATATCTAATAAATACATAAATAAATAAGTAAATAAACATTTTTTAAAAAGGATAAGAAAGAAAGAAAGACCTGGCAGGCCTGCCATCCATATCTCTGTCTGTGTGTCTGTCTGTCTGTTTGATCCTATGGAACTGGATATGGGCCACCATATATTTGCTGGTAGTTTTTTCCAGGTTCTCTGGAAGAGGAGACAATGCTGTGAATTGTTGAGCCCTTTCAGTGGCCCCAACCATCTTTAAATTTTTAGAGGTAAATGTGAGGCTGTATTTATGTACATCATATGCAGACCATAAGAGTGATTTAAATTCTCCAGTATCTGACACCCTCTTCTGGAGTGTCTGAAAACAGCTACACTGTACTTATATCTAATAAATAAATAAATAAATAAATAAATAAATAAATAAATAAACATTTTTTAAACAGGATAAGTAAGAAAGAAAGACCAGGCAGGCTTGCCTTCCTTATCTCTGTCTGTCTGTCTGTCTGTCTGATCCCCTGGAACTGCAGATGGGCCACCATATAGTTGCTAGTAGTTGATCCCAGGTTCTCTGGAAGAGGAGACAATGCTGTTAATTGTTGAGCCCATTCAGTGGCCCCACCCATCTTTAAATTTTTAGAAGTATACTTGAGTCTGTGTTTATGTACATCATATGCAGACCATAAGAGGTATTTAGATTCTCCAGAATCTGACACCCTCTTCTGGAGTGTCTGAAGACAGCTACAGTGTACTTATATCTAATAAATAAATAAATAAATTAATTAATTAATTAATTAATTAATAAGTAAACATTTTTTCAAATGGATAAGAAAGAAAGAAAAACCAGGCAGGCCTGCATTCCTCATCTCTGTCTGTCTGTCTGTCTGTCTCTCTATATGATCCTTTGGAACTGAAGATAGGCCACCATATAGTTGCTGGTAGTTGATCCCAGGTTCTCTGGAAGAGGAGACAATGCTGTTAATTGTTGAGACCTTTCAGTGGCCCCACCCATCTTTAAATTTTTAGAAGTATATCTGAGGCTGTGTTTATGTACATCATATGCAGAGCGTAAGATGGTTTTAGATTCGTCAGAATCTGACACCCTCTTCTGGAGTGTCTGTAGATAGCTACAGTGTACTTATAAATAATAAATACATAAATAAATAAACATTTTTTAAAAAGGACAAGAAAGAAAGAAAGACCAGGCAGGCCTGCAATTTTTATCTCTGTCTGTCTGTCTGTCTGTCTGTCTGATCCCCTGGAACTGGAGATGGGGCACCATATAGTTGCTGGTAGTTGATCCCAGGTTCTCTGGAAGAGGAGACAATGCTGTTAATTGTTGAGCCCATTCAGTGGCCCCACCCATCTTTAAATTTTTAGATGTATATGTGAGGCTGTGTTTATGTACATCATATGCAGACCATAAGAGGGATTTAGATTCTCCAGAATCTGACACCCTCTTCTGGAGTGTCTGAAGACAGCTACATTGTACTTATATCTAATAAATACATACATACATAAATAAATAAATAAATAAATAAATAAATAAACATTTTTTAAACAGGATAAGAAAGAAAGTAAAACCAGGCAGGCCTGTCATCCTTATCTCTGTCTGTCTGTCTGTCTGTCTGACAGTTTGTCTGATCCCCTGGAACTGGAGGTGGGCCACTATATAGTTGCTGATAGTTGATCCCATGTTCTCTGGAAGTGGAGACAGTGATGGTAATTGTTGAGCCCTTTCAGTGGTCCCACCCATCTATAAATTTTTAGAAATATATGTGAGGCTGTGTTTATGTACATCATATGCAGACCATAAGAGTGATTTAGATTCTCCAGAATCTGAAACCCTCTTCTGGAGTGTCTGAAGACGTCTACAGTGTACTTATATCTAATAAATAAATAAATAAATAAATAAATAAATAAATAAATAAATAAATAAACATTTTTTTAAAAGGATAAGAAATAAAGAAAGACCAGGCAGGCCTGCCATCCTTATCTCTGTCTGTCTGTCTGTCTGTCTGATCCACTGGAACTGGAGATGGGCCACCATATAGGTGCTGGTAGTTTATCCCAGGTTCTCTGGAAGAGGAGAAATGCTGTTAATTGTTGAGCCCTCTCAGTGGCCCCACACATCTTTAAATTTTTAGAATTATATGTGAGTCTGTGTTTATGTACATCATATGCAGGCCATAAGAGGGATTTAGAATCTCCAGAATCTGACACCCTCTTCTGGAGTGTCTGAAGACAGCTACAGTGTACTTATATCTAATAAATACATAAATAAATAATTAAATAAACATTTTTTAAAAAGGATAAGAAAGAAAGAAAGACCAGGCAGGCCTGCAATTTTTATCTCTGTCTGTCTGTCTGTCTGTCTGTCTGATCCCCTGGAACTGGAGATGGGGCACCATATAGTTGCTGGTAGTTCATCCCAGGTTCTCTGGAAGAGGAGACAATGCTGTTAATTGTTGAGCCCTTTCAGTGGCCCCACCCATCTTTAAATGTTTAGAAGTATTTGTGAGGCTGTGATTATGTACATCATATGCAGACCATAAGAGGGATTTAGATTCTACAGAATCTGACACCCTTTTCTGGACTTTCTGAAGACAGCTACAGTGTACTTATATATAATAAATACATAAATAAATAAATAAATAAATAAATAAATAAATAAATAAACATTTTTTAAACAGGATAAGTAAGAAAGAAAGACCTGGCAGGCCTGCCATCCTTATCTCTGTCTGTCTGTCTGTCTGATCCCCTGGAACTGCAGATGGGCCACCATATAGTTGCTGGTAGTTGATCCCAGGTTCTCTGGAAGTGGAGACAGTGATGGTAATTGTTGAGCCCTTTCAGTGGTCCCACCCATCTTTAAATTTTTAGAAGTATATGTGAGGCTGTGTATATGTACATCATATGCAGACCATAAGAGGGATTTAGATTCTCCAGAATCTGACACCCTCTTCTGGAGTGTCTGAAGACGGCTACAGTGTACTTATATCTAATAAATACATAAATAAATAAATAAATAAATAAATAAATGAATAAATAAATAAATTAATAAATAAATAAACATTTTTTTAAAAGGATAAGAAATAAAGAAAGACCAGGCAGGCCTGCCATCCTTATCTCTTTCTGTCTGTCTGTCTGTCTCTCTGATCCACTGGAACTGGAGATGGGCCACCATATAGGTGCTGGTAGTTTATCCCAGGTTCTCTGGAAGAGGAGACAATGCTGTTAAATGTTGAGCCCACTCAGTGGCCACACACATTTTTAAATTTTTAGAAGTATATGTGAGTCTGTGTTTATGTACCTCATATGAGGCCATAAGAGGGATTTAGAATCTCCAGAATCTGACACCCTCTTCTGGAGTGTCTGAAGACAGCTACAGTGTACTTATATCTAATAAATACATAAATAAATAATTAAATATACATTTTTTAAAAAGGATAAAAAAGAAAGAAAGACCACGCAGGCCTGCCATCGTTATCTCTGTCTGTCTGTCTGTCTGTCTTTCTTATCCCTGGGAACTGGAGATGGGCCACCATATAGTTGCTGGTAGTTGATCCCAGGTACTCTGTAAGAGGAGACAATGCTGTTAATTGATGAGCTTTTGAGTGGCCCCACCCTTCTTTAAATTTTTAGAAGTATAAGTTAGGCTGTGTTTATGTACATCATATGCAGACCATAAGAAGGATTCAGAATCTCCAGATTCTGACACCCTCTTCCTGAGTGTCTGAAGACAGCTACAGTATACTTATATCTAATAAATACATAAATAAATAAATAAATAAATAAATAAATAAATAAATAAATAAATAAACATTTTTTAAAAAGGATAAGAAAGAAAGAAAGACCAGGCAGGCCTGCCATCCTTATCTCTGTCTGTCTGTCTGTCTGTCTGTCGGTCTGATCCCATGGAACTGGGGATGGGCCACCATATAGTTGCTGGTAGTTGATCCCAGGTTCTCTGGAAGAAGAGACAACGCTGTTAATTGTTGAGCCCTTTCAGTGGCCCCACCCATCTTTAAATTTTTAGAAGTATACATGAGTCTGTGTTTATGTACATCATATCCAGACCATAAGAGGGATTTAGATTCTCCAGAATTTGACACCCTCTTCTGGAGTGTCTGAAGACAGCTACAGTGTACTTATATCTAATAAATAAATAAATTAATTAATTAATTAATTAATTAATTAATAAGTAAACATTTTTTCAAATGCATAAGAAAGAAACAAAGACCAGGCAGGCCTGCCATCCTCATCTCTGTCTGTCTGTCTGTCTGAACCCCTGGAACTGCAGATGGGCCACCATATAGTTGCTGGTAGTTGATCCCAGGTTCACTCGAAGAGGAGACAAGGCTGTTAATTGTTGAGCCTTTTCAGTGGCCCCACCCATCTTTAAATTTTTAGAAGTATACTTGAGTTTGTGTTTATGTACATCATATTCAGACCATAAGCGGTATTTAGATTCTCCAGAATCTGACACCCTCTTCTGGAGTGTCTGAAAACAGCTACAGTGTACTTATATCTAATAAATAAATAAATAAATAAATAAATTAATTAATTAATTAATTAATAAGTAAACATTTTTTCAAAAGGATAAGAAAGAAAGAAAGACCAGGCAGGCCTGCCATCCTCATCTCTGTCTGTCTGTCTGTCTCTCTATATGATCCTTTGGAACTGGAGATAGGCCACCATATAGTTGCTGGTAGTTGATCCCTGGTTCTCTGGAAGAAGAGACAATGCTGTTTATTGTTGAGCCCTTTCATTGCTCTCACCCATCTTTAAATTTTTAGAAGTATATCTGAGGCTGTGTTTATGTACATCATATGCAGACCATAAGAGGGATTTAGATTCTCCAGAATCTGACACCCTCTTCTGGAGTGTCTGAAGACGGCTACAGTGTACTTATATCTAATAAATAAATAAATAAATAAATAAATAAATAAATAAATAAACATTTTTTATAAAGGATAAGAAATAAAGAAAGACCAGGCAGGCCTGCCATCCTTATCTCTGTCTGTCTGTCTGTCTGTCTTTCTGATCCACTGGAATTGGAGATGGGCCACCATATAGTTGCTGGTAGTTGATCCCAGGTTCTCTGGAAGATGAGACAATGCTGTTAATTGTTGAGCCTCGCAGAGGCCCCACACATCTGTAAATTTTTAGAAGTATACGTGAGTATGTGTTTATGTACATCATATGCAGGACATAAGAGGGATTTAGATTCTCCAGAATCTGACACTGTCTTCTGGAGTGTCTGAAGACAGCTACGGTGTACTTATATCTAATAAATACATAAATATATAAATAAGTAAACATTTTTTAAAAAGGATAAGAAAGAAAGAAAGACCAGGCAGGCCTGCCATCCTTTTCTCTGTCTGTCTGTCTGTCTGTCTGATCCCCTGGAACTGGAGATGGGCCACATTATAGTTGCTGGTAGTTGAGCCGAGGTTCTCTGGAAGAGGAGACAATGCTGTTCATTGTTTAGCCTTTTCAATGGCCCCACCCATCTTTAAATGTTTAGAACTGTATGTGAGGCTGTGTTTATGTTCATCATATGCAGACCAGAAGAGGGATTTAGATTCTCCAGAACCTGACACCCTCTTCTGGAGTGTCTAAAGACAGCTACCGTGTACTTATATCTAATAAATACATAAATAAATAAGTAAATAAACATTTTTTAAAAAGGATAAGAAAGAAAGAAAGACCTGGCAGGCCTGCCATCCATATCTCTGTCTGTGTGTCTGTCTGTCTGTCTGTCTGATCCCTGGGAACTGGAAATGAGCCACCATATAGATGCTGGTAGTTGATCCCAGGTTCTCTTGAAGAGGAGATAATGCTGTTAATTGTTGAGCACTTTCAGTGGCCCCACCCTTCATTAAATTTTTTGAAGTATATCTGAGGCTGTGTTTATGTACATCATATGTAGACCAGAAGATGATTTTAGATTTTTCAGAATCTGACACCGTCTACTGGAGTGTCTGAAGACAGCGACAGTGTACTTATATCTAATAAATACATAAATAAATAAATTAATAAATAAATAAACATTTTTTATAAAGGATAAGAAAGAAAGAAAAATCAGGCAGGCCTGCCATCCTTATCTCTGTCTGTCTGTCTGTCTGTCTGTCTGATCCTCTGGTACTGGATATGGGCCACCATATAGTTGCTGGTAGTTGATCCCAGGTTCTCTGAAAGAGGAGACAATGCTGTTAATTGTTGAGCGCTTTCAGTGGCCCCACTCATCTTTAAATTTTTAGAAGTAATTGTGAGTCTGTGTTTATGTACATCATATTCAGACCATAAGAGTGATTTAGATTCTCCAGAAACTGACACCCTCTTCTGGAGTGTCTGAAGACAGCTACAGTGTACTTACATATAATAAATACATGAATAAATAAATAAGTAAACATTTTTTAAAAAGGATAAGAAAGAAAGAAAGACCAGGCTGGCCTGCCATCCTTATCTCTGTCTGTGTGTCTGTCTGTCTGTCTGATCCTCTGGTACTGGATATGGGCCACCATATAGTTGCTGGTAGTTGATCCCAGGTTCTCTGAAAGAGGAGACAATGCTGTTAATTGTTGAGCGCTTTCAGTT
This sequence comes from Mus caroli, assembly GCF_978045245.1. Classification (NCBI taxonomy): domain Eukaryota; kingdom Metazoa; phylum Chordata; class Mammalia; order Rodentia; family Muridae; genus Mus; species Mus caroli. The sequence goes on along the minus strand of NW_028227485.1, from coordinate 151,412 downwards.
GCCCCACTCAACTTTAAATTTTTAGAAGTAATTGTGAGGCTGTGTTTATGTACATCATATGCAGACGATAAGAGGTATTTAGATTCTCCAGAATCTGACACCCTCTTCTGTAGTGTCTGAAGACAGCTACAGTGTACTTATATCTAATAAATAAATAAATAAATAAATAAATAAATAATAAATAAATAAGTAAACACTTTTTCAAAAGGATAAAAAAGAAAGAAATACCAGGCAGGCCTGCCATCCTTATCTCTGACTGTCTGTCTGTCTGTCTGATCCCCTGGAACTGGAGATGGGCCACCATATCGTTGCTGGTAGTTGATCAGAGGTTCTCTGGAAGAGGAGACAATGCTGTTAATTGTTGAGCCCTTTCAATGGCCCCACCCATCTTTAAATTTTTAGAAGTGTATGTGAGGCTGTGTTTATGTACATCATATGCAGACCATAAGAGGGATTTAGATGCTCCAGAAACTTACACGCTCTTCTGGAGTGTCTGAAAATAGCTACAGTGTACTTATATCTAATAAATACATGAATAAATAAATAAATAAACATTTTTTATAAAAGGATAAGAAAGAAAGAAAGACCAGGCAAGCCTGCTGTCCTTATCTCTTTCTGTCTGTCTGTCTCTATATATGATCCTTTGGAACTGGAGATAGGCCATTATATAGTTGCTGGTTGTTGATCCCAGGTTCTCTGGAAGAGGAGACAATGCTGTTAATTGTTGAGCCCTTTCAGTGGCCCCACCCATCTTTAAATTTTAAGAAGTATATCTGAGGCTGTGTTTATGTACATCATATGCAGACCATAAGATGGTTTTATATTCTTCAGAATCTGACACCCTCTTCTGGAGTTTTTGTAGACAGCTACAGTGTACTTATATATAATAAATACATAAATAAATAAACATTTTTTAAAAAGGACAAGAAAGAAAGAAAGAACAGGCAGGCCTGCCATCCTTATCTCTGTCTGTCTGTCTGTCTGTCTGTCTGTCTGTCTGATCCCCTGGAACTGGAGATGGGCCACCATATAGTTGCTGGTAGTTGATCCCAGGTTCTCTGGAAGAGGAGACAATGCTGTTAATTGTTGAGCCCTTTCATTGCTCTCACCCATCTTTAAATTTTTAGATGTATATGTGAGGCTGTGTTTATGTACATCATATGCAGACCATAAGAGGGATTTAGATACTCCAGAATCTGACACCCTCTTCTGCAGTGTGTGAAGACAGCTACATTGTACTTATATCTAATAAATACATAAATAAATACATAAATAAATAAATAAATAAATAAATAAATAAATAAATATATAAACATTTTTTAAACAGGATAAGAATGAAAGTAAGACCAGGCAGGCCTGCCATCCTTATCTCTGTCTGTCTGTCTGTCTGTCTGTCTGACAGTCTGTCTGATCCCCTGGAACTGGCGGTGGGCCACTATATAGTTGCTGATAGTTGATCCCAGGTTCTCTGGAAGTGGAGACAGTGATGGTAATTGTTGAGCCCTTTCAGTGGTCCCACCCATCTTTAAATTTTTTGAAGTATATGTGAGGCTGTGTTTATGTACATCATATGCAGACCATAAGAGGGATTTAGATTCACCAGAATCTGACACCCTCTTCTGGAGTGTCTGAAGACGGCTACAGTGTACATATATCTAATAAATAAATAAATAAATAAATAAATAAATAAACAAACATTTTTTAAAAAGGATAAGAAATAAAGAAAGACAAAGCAGGCCTGCCATCCTTATCTCTGTCTCTCTGTCTCTCTGTCTGTCTGATCCACTGGAACTGGAGATGGGCCACCATATAGGTGCTTGTAGTTTATCCCTGGTTCTCTGGAAGAGGAGACAATGCTGTTAATTGTTGAGCCCTCTCAGTGGCCCCACACATCTTTAAATTTTTAGAAGTATATGTGAGTCTGTGTTTATGTACATCATATGCAGATCATAAGAGGGATTTAGATTCTCCAGAATCTGACACCCTCTTCTGGAGTGTCTGAAGACAGCTACAGTGTACTTATATCTAATAAATACATAAATAAATAATAAAATAAACATTTTTTAAAAAGGATAAGAAAGAAAGAAAGACCAGGCAGGCCTGCCCTCCTTATCTCTGTCTGTCTGTCTGTCTGTCTGTCTGATCCCTGGGAAGTGGAGATGGGCCACCATATAGTTGCTGGTAGTTGATCCCAGGTACTCTGTAAGAGGAGACAATGCTGTTAATTGTTGAGCCCTCTCAGTGGCCCCACCCTTCTTTAAATTTTTAGAAGTATATGTGAGGCTGTGTTTATGTACATCATATGCAGACCATAAGAGGGATTCTGATTCTCCAGATTCTAACACCCTCTACTGGAGTGTCTGAAGACAGCTACAGTGTACCTATATCTAATAAATAAATAAATAAATAAATAAATAAATAAATAAATAAATAAATAAATAAACATTTTTTAAAAAGATTAAGAAAGAAAGGAAAACTAGGCAGGCCTGCCATCCTTATCTCTGTCTGTCTGTCTGTCTGTCTGTCTGTAGGTCTGATCCCATGGAACTGGGGATGGGCCACCATATAGTTGCTGGTAGTTGATCCCAGGTTCTCTGGAAGAGAAGACAATGCGGTAAATTGTTGAGCCCTTTCAGTGGCCCCACCCATCTTTAAATTTTTAGAAGTATACATGAGTCTGTGTTTATGTACATCATATGCAGACCATAAGAGGGATTTAGATTCTCCAGAATCTGACAACTTTTCTGGAGTGTCTGAAGACAGCTACAGTGTACTTATATCTAATAAATAAATAAATAAATAAATAAATAAATAAATAAGTAAACATTTTTTCAAAAGGATAAGAAAGAAAGAAAGACCAGGCAGGCCTGCCATCCTTATCTCTGACTGTCTGTCTGTCTGACTGTCTGATCCCCTGGAACTGGAGATGGGCCACCATATAGTTGCTGGTAGTTGATCCGAGGTTCTCTGGAAGAGGAGACAATGCTGTTCATTGTTGAGCCCTTTCAATGGCCCCACCCATCTTTAAATGTTTAGAAATGTATGTGAGGCTCTGTTTATGTACATCATATGCAGGCCATAAGAGGGATTTAGATTCTCCAGAATCTGACACCCTCTTCTGGAGTGTCTGAAGACAGCTACAGTGTACTTATATCTAATAAATACATAAATAAATACATAAATAAATAAATAAATAAATAAATAAATAAATAAATAAACATTTTTTTTATTAAATGATACGAAAAAAAGAAAGACCAGGCAGGCCTGCCATCCATATCTCTGTTTGTCTGTCTGTCTGTCGGTCTGATCCCTGGGAACTGGAGTTGAGCCACCATATAGTTGCTGGTAGTTGATCCCAGGTTCTCTGGAAGAGGAGGCAATGCTGTTAATTGTTGAGCCCTTTCAGTGGCCCCACCCTTCATTAAATTTTTAGAAGTATATCTGAGGCTGTGTTTATGTACATCATATGCAGACCATAAGATGGTTTTAGATTCTTCAGAATCTGACACCCTCTACTGGAGTGTCTTAAGACAGCTACAGTGTACTTATATCTAATAAATACATAAATAAATAAATTAATAAATAAATAAACATTTTTTAAAAAGGATAAGAAAGAAAGTAAAATCAGGCAGGCCTGCCATTATTATCTCTGTCTGTCTGTCTGTCTGTCTGTCTGTCTGTCTGTCTGATCCTCTGGAACTGGATATGGGCCACCATATATTTGCTGGTAGTTTTTCCCAGGTTCTCTGGAAGAGGAGACAATGATGTTAATTGTTCAGCCCTTTCAGTGGCCACACCCATCTTTAAATTTTTAGAAGTAAATGTGAGGCTGAATTTATGTACATCATATGCAGACCATAAGAGTGATTTAAATTCTCCAGGATCTGACACCCTCTTCTGGAGTGTCTGAAGACAGCTACAGTGTACTTATATCTATAAATACAAAAATAAATAAATAAATAAATAAACAAATAAATAAATAAACATTTTTTTAAAGGATAAGAAAGAAAGAAAGACCAGGCAGGCCTGCCATCCTTATCTCTGTCTGACTGTCTGTCTGTCTGTCTGAACCCCTGGAACTGGAGATGGGCCACCATAAAGGTGCTGGTAGTTGATCACAGGTTCTCTGGAAGAGGAGACAATGCTGTTAATTGTTGAGCCCTTTCAGTGGCCGCACCCATCTTTAAATTTTTAGAATTATATGTGAGTCTGTGTTTTTGTACATCATATGCAGACCATAACAGGGATTTAGATTTTCCTGAATTTGACACCCTCTTCTGGAGTGTCTGAAGACAGCTATTGTATACTTATATCTAATAAATACATAAATATATAAATAAATAAATAAATAAACATTTTTGAAACAAAATAAGTAAGAAAGAAAGACCAGGCAGGCCTGCCATCCTTATCTCTGTCTGTCTGTCTGTCTGTCTGATCCCCTGGAACTGCAGATGGGCCACCATATAGTTGCTGGTAGTTGATCCCAGGTTCTCTGGAAGAGGAGACAATGCTGTTAATTGTTGAGCTTTTTCAGTGGCTCCATCCTTCTTTAAACTTTTGAAGCATATGTGAGGCTGTGTTTATGTACATCATATGCAGACCATAAGAGGGATTTAGAATGTCCAGAATGACACCCTCTTCTGGAGTGTCTGAAGACAGCTACAGTGTACTTATATCTAATAAATACATAAATAAATAAATAAACATTTTTTAAAAAGGATAAGAAAGAAAGACCAGAAAGTCCTGCCATCCTTATCTCTTTCTGTCTGTCTGTCTATCTATATGATCCTTTGGAACTGGAGATAGGCCACCATATAGTTGCTGGTAGTTGATCCCAGGTTCTCTGGAAGAGGAGACAATGATGTTAATTGTTGAGCCCTTTCAGTGGCCCCACCCATCTTTAAATTTTTAGAAGTGTATGTGAGGCTGTGTTTATGTACATCATATGCAGACCATAAGAGGGATTTAGATTCTCCAGAATCTGACACCCTCTTCTGTAGTGTCAGAAGACAGCTACAGTGTACTTATATCTAATCAATACATAAATAAATAAATAAATAAATAAATAAATAAATAAATAAATAAATGAATAAATAAATAAACATTTTTTAAAAGGATAAGACAGAAAGAAAGACCAGGCCGGCCTGCCACCCTTATCTCTGTCTGTTGTCTGTCTGTGTGATACCCTGGAACTGGAGATGGGCCACCATATAGTTGCTGGTAGTTTATCCAAGGTTCTCTGGAAGAGGAGACAATGCTGTTAATTGTTGAGCCCTTTCTGTGGCCCCACCCATCTTTAAATTTTTAGAAGTATATGTGAGGCTGTGTTTATGTACATCATATGCAGACCATAAGAGGGATTTAGATCTCCAGAATCTGACACCCTCTACTGGAGTGTCTGAAGACAGCTACAGTTTACTTATATCTAATAAATACATAAATAAATAAATAAATAAATAAATAAACATTTTTTAAAAAGGATAAGAAAGTAAGAAAGACCAGGCAGGCCTGCCACCCTTATCTCTGTCTGTCTGTCTGTCTGTCTATCTGATACCCTGGAACTGTAGATGGGCCACCATAGTGTTGCTGGTAGTTGATCCCAGGTTCTCTGGAAGAGGAGACAATGCTGTTAATTGTTGAGCCCTTTCAGTGGCGCCACCCATCTTTAAATATTTAGAAGTATATGTGAGGCTGTGTTTATGTACATCTTATGCAGACCATAAATGTGATTTAGATTCTCCAGAATCTGACACCCTCTTCTGGAGTGTCTGAAGACAGCTACAGTGTACTTATATCAAATAAATAAATAAATAAATAAATGAATAAATAAATAAATAATCATTTTTTAAACAGGATAAAAAAGAAAGAAAGACCAGGCAGGCCTGCCATCCTTATCTCTGTCTGTCTGTCTGTCTGTCTACAGTCTGTCTGATCCCCTTGGACTCGAGATGGGCCACCATATAGTTGCTGGTAGTTGATCCCAGGTTCTCTGGAAGAGGAGACAATGCTTTTAATTGTTGAGCCCTTTCAGTGGCCCCAACCATCTTTAAATATTTAGAAGTATATGTGAGGCTGTGTTTATGTAATCATATGCATACCATAAGAGGGATTTAGATACTCCAGAATCTGACACCCTCTTCTGGAGTGTGTGAAGACAGCTACAGTGTACTTATATCTAATAAATTCATAAATAAACAAATAAACATTTTTTAAAAAGGATAATAACGAAAGAGAGACCAGGAAGGCCTGCCATCCTTGTCTGTCTGTCTGTCTTTCTGTCTGATCCCCTGGAACTGGAGTTGGGCCACCATATAATTGCTTAGTTGATCCCAGGTTCTCTGGAAGAGGAGTCAGTGCTGTTAATTGTTGAGCCCTTTCATGGACCCACCCATTTTTAAATTTGTAGAAGTATATGTGAGGCTGTGTTTATGTACATCATATACATACCATAAGAGGGATTTAGATACTCCAGAATCTGACACCCTCTTCTGGAGTGTCTGAAGACAGCTACAGTGTACTTATATCTAATCAATACATAAATAATTAAATAAACATTTTTTAAAACGATAAAAAAAAAGAAAGACCAGGCAGGCCTGCCATCCTTATCTCTGTCTGTCTGTCTGTCTGATCCCCTGGAACTGGAGATGGGCCACCATATAGTTGCTGGTATTTGATCCCAGGTTCTCTGGAAGAGGAGACAATGCTGTTAATTGTTGAGCCCTTTCAGTGGCCCCACACATCCTTAAAATTTTTAGAAGTATATGTGAGGCTGTGTTCATGTACATCATATGCAGACCATATGAGGGATATAGATTCTCCAGAATCGGACACCCTCTTCTGGAGAGTCTGAAGACAGCTACAGTGTACTTATATCTAATAAATACATAAATAAATAAATAAATAAATAAATAAATAAATGAATAAACAAATAAATAAACATTTTTTAAAAAGGATAAGAAAGATAGAAATATCAGGCAGGCCTGCCATCCTTATCTCTGTCTGTCTGTCTGTCTGTCTCTCTGTCTGTCTTATCCCCTGGAACTTGAGATGGGCCACCATATAGTTGCTGGTAGTTGATCCCACTTTCTCTGGAAGAAGAGACAATGCTGTTAATTGTTGAGCCCTTTCAGTGGGCCCACCCATCTTTAAATTTTTAGAAGTATATGTGAGGCTGTGTTTATGTACATCATATGAAGTCCATAAGAGAGATTTAGATTCTCCAGAAGATGAGACCCTCTTCTAGAGTGTCTGAAGACAGCTACAGTGTACTTATATCTAATAAATACAAAAATAAATAAATAAATAAATAAATAAATAAATAAATAAATAAATAAATAAACAAACATTTTTTTAAAAGTATAAGAAAGAAAGAAAGACCAGGCAGGCCTCCATACTTATCTCTGTCTCTCTGTCTGTCTGTCTGATACCCTGGAACTGGAGATGGGCCACCATATATTTGCTGGTAGTTTATCCAATGTTCTCTGGAAGAGGAGACAAGCTGTTAATTGTTGAGCACTTTCTGTGGCCCCACCCATCTTTAAAGTTTTACAAGTATATGTGCGGCTGTGTTTATGTACATCATATGCAGACCATAAGAGGGATTTAGATTCTCCAGAATCTGACACCCTCTTCTGGAGTGTCTGAAGACAACTACAGTTTACTTATATCTAATAAATACATAAATAAATAAATAAATGAATAAATAAATAAATAAATAAATAAATAAACATTTTTTAAAAAGGATAAGAAAGTAAGAAAGACCAGGCAGTCCTGCCACCCTTATCTCTGTCTGTATGTCTGTCTGTCTGATCCCCTGGACTTGGAGATGGGCCACCATAGAGTTTCTGGTAGTTGATCCCAGGATCTCTGGTAGAGTAGACAATGCTGTTAATTGTTGAGACCTTTCAGTGGCCCCACACATCTTTAAATTTTTAGAAGTATATTTGAGGCTGTGTTTATGTACATCATATGCAGACCATAAGAGGGATATAGATTCTCCAGAATCAGACACCCTCTTCTGGAGTGTCTGAAGATAGCTAAAGTGTACTTATATCTAATAAATAAATAAATAAATAAATAAATAAATAAATAAATAAATAAACAAACATTTTTTAAAAAGGATAAGAAAGAAAGAAAGACCAGGCTGGACTGTCATCCTTATCTCTGTCTGTCTGTCTGTCTCTCTGTCTGTCTGTCTGTCTGATCTCCTGGAACTGGAGATGGGCCACCATATAGTTGCTGGTAGTTGATCCCAGGTCCTCTGAAGAGGAGACAATTCTGTTAATTGTTCAGCCCTTTCAGTGGCCCCACCCATCTTTAAATTTCTAGAAGTAAATGTGATGCTGTGTTTATGTACATCATATTCAGACCATAAGAGGGATTTAGATTCTCCAGAATCTGACACCGTCTTTTGGAGTGTCTATGAGGGATACAGTGTACTTATATCTAATAAATACATAAATAAATAAATAAACATTTTTTAAAAACAATAAGAAAGAAAGAAAGACCAGGCAGGCCTGCCATCCTTATCTCTGTCTGTCTGTCTGTCTGTCTGATCCCCTGGAACTGGAGATGGGCCACCATAGAGTTTCTTGTAGTTTATCCCAGGTTCTCTGGAAGAGGAGACAATGCTGTTAATTGCTGAGCCCTTTCAGTGGCCCCACACATCTTTAAAGTTTTAGAAGTATATGTGAGGCTGTGTTTATGTTCCGAATATGCAGACCATAAGAGGGATTTAGATTCTTCAGAATCAGACACCCTCTTCTGGAGTGTCTGAAGACAGCTACAGTATACTTATATCTAATAAATTCATAAATAAACAAATAAACATTTTTAAAAAAGGATAATAAAGAAAGAGAGACCAGGCAGTCCTGCCATCCTTGTCTGTCTGTCTGTCTGTTTGTCTGATCCCCGGAAATGGAGATGGGCCACCATATAATTGCTGGTAGTTGATCCCAGGTTCTCTGGAAGAGGAGTCAGTGCTGTTAATTGTTGAGACCTTTCAGTGGCCCCACCCATCTTTAAATTTTTAGAAGTATATGTGAGGCTGTGTTTATGTACATCATATGCAGACCATAAGAGGGATATAGATTCTCCAAAATCTGACACCCTCTTCGAGAGTGTTTGAAGACAGCTACAGTGTACTTATATCTAATAAATACATACTTAAATTAATAAACATTTTTTAAAAAGGATAAGAAAGAAAGAAAGAAAGACCAGGCAGGCCTGCCATCCTTATCTCTGTCTGTCTGTATGTCTGTCTGTCTGTCTATCTGATTCCCTGGAACTGGAGATGGGTCACCATATAGTTGCTTGTAGTTGATCCCAGATTCTCTGGAAGAAGAGACAATGCTGTTAATTGTTGAGCCCTCTCAGTGGCCCCACCCATCTTTAAATTTTTAGAAGTAAATGTGAGGCTGTGTTTATGTACATCATATGCATACCATAAGAGGGATTTAGATACTCCAGAATCTGACACCCTCTTCTGGAGTGTCTGAAGACAGCTAAAGTGTACTTATATCTAATAAATACATAAATAATTAAATAAACATTTTTTAAAACGATAAGAAAGAAAGAAAGACCAGGCAGGCCTGCCATCCTTATCTCTGTCTGTCTGTCTGTCTGATCCCCTGGAACTGGAGATGGGCCACCATATAGTTGCTGGTAGTTGATCCCAGGTTCTCTGGAAGAGGAGACAATGCTGTTAATTGTTGAGCCCTTTCAGTGGCCCCACACATCTTTAATTTTTAGAAGTATATGTGAATCTGTTTTTATGTACATCATATGCAGACCATAAGAGGGAATTAGAATCTCCAGAATCTGAACACATCTTCTGAAGTGTCTGAAGACAGCTACAGTGTTCTTATATCTAATAAATACATAAATAAAAAATAAATAAATAAATAAATAAACATTTTTTCAACAGTATAATAAAGAAAGAAAGACCAGGCAGGCCTGCCATCCTTATATCTGTCTGTCTGTCTGTCTGTCTGATCCCCTGGAACTAGAGATGGACCACCATATAGTTGCTGGTAGTTCATCCCAGGTTCTCTGGAAGAGGAGACAATGGTGTTAATTGTTGAGCCCTTTCAGTGACCCCACCCATCTTTAAATTTTTAGAAGTATATGTGAGGCTGTGTTTATGTACATCATATGCAGACCATAAGAGGGATTTAGATTCTCCAGAATCTGACACCCTCTTCTGGAGTGTCTGAAGACAGCTACAGTGTACTTATATCTAAAAAATACATAAATAAATAAATAAATAAATAAACATTTTTTTAAAAGGGTAAGAAAGAAAGAAAGACCAGGCAGGCCTGCCATCCTTATCTCTGTCTGTCTGTCTGTCTGTTTGACTATCTGATCCCCTGAAACTGGAGATGGGCCACCATATAGTTGCTGGTAGTTGATCCCAGGTTCTCTGGAAGAGGAGACAATGCTGTTAATTGTTGATCCCTTTTAGTGGCCCCACACATCTTTAAATTTTAGAAGTATATGAGAGGCTGTGTTTATGTACATCATATGCAGACCATAAGAAGGATTTAGATTCTCCAGAATCTGACAACCTCTTCTGGAGTGTCAGAAGACAAGTATTGTCTACTTATATCTAATAAATACATTAAAAATAAATAAATAAATATAAATAAATAAATAAACTTTTTTTTTAAACGGAGAAGAAAGAAAGACCATGCAGGCCTGCCATCCTTATCACTTTTGTCTGTCTGTCTGTCTGTCTCATCTCCTGTAACTGGAGATGGGCCACCATATAGTTGCTGGTAGTTGATCCCAGGTTCTTTGAAAGAGGAGACAATGCTGTTAAATGTTGAGCCCTCTCAGTGGCCCCACCCATCTTTAAATTTTTAGAAGTATATGTGAGGCTATGTTTATGTACATCAAATGCAGACCATAAGAGGGATTTAGATTCTCCAGCATCTGACACCCTCTTCTGGAGTGTCTGAAGACAGCTACAGTGTACTTATATCTAATAAATACATAAATAAACAAATAAATATTTTTAAATAAGGATAATAAAGAAAGAAAGTCCAGGCAGGCCTTCCATCCTTATCTCTGTTGTCTGTCTGTCTGTCTGATCCCCTGGAACTGGAGGTGGGCCACCATATAGTTGCTGGTAGTTTATCCCAGGTTCTCTGGAAGAGGAGACAATGCTGTTAATTGTTGAGCCCTTTCAGTGGCCCCACACATCTTTAAATTTTTAGAAGTATATGTGAGGCTGTGTTTATGTACATTGTATGTAGACCATAAGAGGGATTTATATTCTACAGAATCTGATACCCTCTTCTGGAGTGTCTGAAGACAGCTACAGTGTACTTATATCTAATAAATACATAAATAAATAAATAAACATGTTTTAAAAAGGATAAGAAAGAAAGAAAAACCAGAGAGGCCTGCCATCCTTGTCTGTCTGTCTGTCTGTCTGTCTCTCTGATCCCCTGGATCTGGAGATGGGCCACCATATAGTTGCTGGTAGTTGATCCCAGGTTTTCTGGAAGAGGAGACAATGCTGTTAATTGTTGAGCCCTTTCAGTGGCCCCACCCATCTTTAAATTTTTAGAAGTAAATGTGAAGCTGTTTTTATGTACATCATATCCAGATCATAAGAGGGACTTAGATTCTCCAGAATCTGACACCCTCTTCCTGAGTGTCTGAAGACAGCTACAGTGTACTTATATGTAATAAATTTATAAATAAATAAATAAACATTTTTAAACGGATAAGAAAGAAATAAAAACCAGGAAGGCCAGCCATCCTTGTCTGTATGTCTGTCTGTCTGATCCCCTGGAACTGGAGATGGGCCACCATATAGTTGCTGGTAGTTGATCCCAGGTTCTCTGGAAGAGGAGACAATGCTGTTAATTGTTGAGCCCTTTCAGTGGCCCCACCCATCTTTAAATTTTTAGAAGTATATGTGAGGCTGTGTTTATGTACATCATATGCAGACCAGAAGAGGGATTTAGATTCTCCAGAATCTGACACCCTCTTCTGGAGTGTGTGAAGACAGCTACAGTGTACTTATATCTAATAAATGCATAAATAAACAAATAAACATTTTTTAAAAAGGATAATAAAGAAAGAGAGACCAGGCAGGCCTGCCATCCTTTTCTGTCTGTCTGTCTGTCTGATCCCCTGGAACTGGAAAAGGGCCACCATATAGTTGCTGGTAGTTGATCCCAGATTCTCTGGAAGAAGAGACAATGCTGTTAATTGTTGAGCCCTCTCAGTGGCCCCGCCCATCTTTAAATTTTTAGAAGTATATGTGAAGCTGTGTTTATGTACATCATATGCATACCATAAGAGGGATTTAGATACTCCAGAATCTGACACCCTCTTCTGAAGTGTCTGAAGACAGCTACAATCCTTTTTCAGGATTGCTCACCATATTCCATCTTCTACATTGTGATTTTCTCATTTTTCAACTTTTTCAGGGTTTCTCATCTTATTCCAAGTCCTATAGTGAAATTTTATCGTTTTTTGACTCTTTCAGGGTGTCTCATCTTATTCCAAGTCCTACAGTGTGATTTTCTCATTTTTCGACTTTTTCAGGGTTTCTCACCATATTGCAGGTCCTACAAGTGTGAATTTCTTATTTTTGGACTTTTTCAGGGTTTCTCACCATATTCCAACTCCTACAGTGTGTTTTTGTCATTTTTTGTCTTTTTCACGGTTTCTCATCTTATTCCAAGTCCTATATTGTGATTTTCTCATTTTTTGCCTTTTGCAGGGTTTCTCACCATATTGCAGGTACTACCAGTTTGATTTTCTTATTTTTCGATCTTCCAGGGTTTCTCACCATATTTCAGGTCCTACTGTTTGATTTTCTCATTTTTAGACTTTTTCAGGGTTTCTCACCATATTCCAGGTACTACAGTGTGATTTTCTCATTTTTTGACTTTTTCAGGGTTTCTCATCATATTCCAAGTTCTAGAGTGTGATTTTCTCTTTTATCGACTTTTTCAGAGTTTCTCACCATATTCCAGGTCCTACAGTGTGATTTTCTCATTTTTTGACTTTTTCAGGATTGCTCACCATATTCCATCTTCTACATTGTGATTTTCTCATTTTTCAACTTTTTCAGGGTTTCTCATCTTATTCCAAGTCCTACAGTGAAATTTTCTCATTTTTTGAGTTTTTCAGGGTGTCTCATCTTCTTCAAAGTCCTACAGTGTGATTTTCCCATTTTTCGACTTTTTCAGGGTTTCTCACCATATTGCAGGTCCTACAAGTGTGAATTTCTTATTTTTGGACTTTTTTAGGGTTTCTCACCATATTCCAACTCCTACAGTGTGTTTTTGTTATTTTTTGTCTTTTTCACGGTTTCTCATCTTATTCCAAGTCCTATATTGTGATTTTCTCATTTTTTGCCTTTTGCAGGGTTTCTCACCATATTGCAGGTACTACAAGTTTGATTTTCTTATTTTTGATCTTTCAGGGTTTCTCCCCATATTCCAGGTCTTACTGTTTGATTTTCTCATTTTTAGACTTTTTCAGGGTTTCTCACCATATTCCAGGTACTACAGTGTGATTTTCTCATTTTTTGACTTTTTCAGGGTTTCTCATCATATTCCAAGTCCTAGAGTGTGATTTTCTCTTTTTTCGACTTTTTCAGAGTTTCTCACCATATTCCAGGTCCTACAGTGTGATTTTCTCATTTTAAGACTTATTCAGGGTTTCTCAACATATTCCAACTCCTTCAGTGTATTTTTCTCATTTTTCGACTTTTTCAGGGTTTCTCATCTTATTCCAAGTCCTACAGTGTGATTTTCTCATTTTAAGACTTTTTCAGGGTTTCTCAACTTATTCCAGGTCCTACAGTGTGATTTTCTCATTTTTTGACTTTTTCAGGGTTTCTCACCATATTGGAGGTTCTACAAGTGTGATTTTCTTATTTTTCGACTTTTTCAGGGTTTACTCACCATATTCCAGCTTCTACAGTGTATTTTTCTCATTTTTTGACTTTTTCACGGTTTCTCATCATATTCTAAATCCTACAGTGTGATTTTCTCATTTTTGGAATTTTTCAGGGTTTCTCACCATATTGCAGGTACTACAAGTTTGATTTTCTTATTTTTCGACTGTTTCAGTGTTTCTCACCATATTGCAGGTCCAACTGTGTGATTTTCTCATTTTGAGACTTTTTCAATGTTTCTCACCATATTCCAGCTACTACAGTCTGATTTTCTCATTGTTGACTTTTTCAGGGTTTCTCATCATATTCCAAGTCCTAGAGTGTGATTTTTCCAATTTTTCGCCTTTTTCAGAGTTTCTCACCATATTCCAGGTTCCACAGTGTGATTTTCTCATTTTTTGACTTTTTCAGGATTGCTCACCATATTCCATCTTCTACATTGTGATTTTCTCATTTTTCAACTTTTTCAGGTTTTCTCATCTTATTCCAAGTCCTACAGTGAAATTTTCTCATTTTTTGACTTTTTCAGGGTGTCTCATCTTATTCCAAGTCCTACAGTGTGATTTTCTCATTTTTCGACTTTTTCAGGGTTTCTCACCATATTGCAGGTCCTACACGTGTGAATTTCTTATTTTTGGACTTTTTCAGGGTTTCTCACCATATTCCAGGTACTACAGTGTGATTTTCTCATTTTAAGACTATTTCAGGGTCTCTCACCATATTGCCTGTCCTACAAGTGTGTATATCTTATTTTTCTACTTTTTAACGGTTTCTCTCCATATTCCATCTCCTACCGTGTACTTTTGTCATTTTTTGTCTTTTTCACGGTTTCTCATTTTATTCCAAGTCCTACAGTGTGATTTTCTCATTTTTTGACTTTTTCAGGGTTTCTCACCATATTGCAGGTCCTACAAGTGTGAATTTCTTATTTTTCGACATTTTCATTTTCTCACCATATTCCAGGTCCTACAGTGTGATTTTCTCATTTTAAGACTTTTTCAGGATTGCTCACCATATTCCATCTTCTACATTGTGATTTTCTCATTTTTCAACTTTTTCAGGGTTTCTCATCTTATTCCAAGTCCTACAGTGAAATTTTCGCATTTTTTGACTTTTTCAGTGTGTCTCAACTTATTCCAAGTCCTACAGTGTGATTTTCTCATTTTTCGACTTTTTTCAGGGTTTCTCACCATATTGCAGATCCTACAAGTGTGAATTTCTTATTTTTGGACTTTTTTAGGGTTTCTCACCATATTCCAGCTCCTACAGTGTGTTTTTGTTATTTTTTGTCTTTTTCACGGTTTCTCATCTTATTCCAAGTCCTATATTGTGATTTTCTCATTTTTTGCCTTTTGCAGGGTTTCTCACCATATTGCAGGTACTACCAGTTTGATTTTCTTATTTTTCGATCTTTCAGGGTTTCTCACCATATTCCAGGTCCTACTGTTTGATTTTCTCATTTTTAGACTTTTTCAGGGTTTCTCACCATATTCCAGGTACTACAGTGTGATTTTCTCATTTTTTGACTTTTTCAGGGTTTCTCATCATATTCCAAGTTCTAGAGTGTGATTTTCTCTTTTATCGACTTTTTCAGAGTTTCTCACCATATTCCAGGTCCTACAGTGTGATTTTCTCATTTTTTGACTTTTTCAGGATTGCTCACCATATTCCATCTTCTACATTGTGATTTTCTCATTTTTCAACTTTTTCAGGGTTTCTCATCTTATTCCAAGTCCTACAGTGAAATTTTCTCATTTTTTGAGTTTTTCAGGGTGTCTCATCTTCTTCCAAGTCCTACAGTGTGATTTTCCCATTTTTCGACTTTTTCAGGGTTTCTCACCATCTTGCAGGTCCTACAAGTGTGAATTTCTTATTTTTGGACTTTTTTAGGGTTTCTCACCATATTCCAGCTCCTACAGTGTGTTTTTGTTATTTTTTGTCTTTTTCACGGTTTCTCATCTTATTCCAAGTCCTATATTGTGATTTTCTCATTTTTTGCCTTTTGCAGGGTTTCTCACCATATTGCAGGTACTACAAGTTTGATTTTCTTATTTTTGATCTTTCAGGGTTTCTCCCCATATTCCAGGTCTTACTGTTTGATTTTCTCATTTTTAGACTTTTTCAGGGTTTCTCACCATATTCCAGGTACTACAGTGTGATTTTCTCATTTTTTGACTTTTTCAGGGTTTCTCATCATATTCCAAGTCCTAGAGTGTGATTTTCTCTTTTTTCGACTTTTTCAGAGTTTCTCACCATATTCCAACTCCTTCAGTGTATTTTTCTCATTTTTCGACTTTTTTAGGGTTTCTCATCTTATTCCAAGTCCTACAGTGTGATTTTCTCATTTTAAGACTTTTTCAGGGTTTCTCAACATATTCCAGGTCCTACAGTGTGATTTTCTCATTTTTTGACTTTTTCAGGGTTTCTCACCATATTGGAGGTTCTACAAGTGTGATTTTCTTATTTTTCGACTTTTTCAGGGTTTACTCACCATATTCCAGCTTCTACAGTGTATTTTTCTCATTTTTTGACTTTTTCACGGTTTCTCATCATATTCTAAATCCTACAGTGTGATTTTCTCATTTTTGGAATTTTTCAGGGTTTCTCACCATATTCCAGGTACTACAGTGTGATTTTCTCATTTTTTGACATTTTCAGGGTTTGTCATCGTATTCCAAGTCCTATAGTGTGATTTTCTCATTTTTGGAATTTTTCAGGGTTTCTCAACATATTGCAGGTACTACAAGTTTGATTTTCTTATTTTTCGACTGTTTCAGTGTTTCTCACCATATTGCAGGTCCAACTGTGTGATTTTCTCATTTTGAGACTTTTTCAATGTTTCTCACCATATTCCAGCTACTACAGTCTGATTTTCTCATTGTTGACTTTTTCAGGGTTTCTCATCATATTCCAAGTCCTAGAGTGTGATTTTTCCAATTTTTCGCCTTTTTCAGAGTTTCTCACCATATTCCAGGTTCCACAGTGTGATTTTCTCATTTTTTGACTTTTTCAGGATTGCTCACCATATTCCATCTTCTACATTGTGATTTTCTCATTTTTCAACTTTTTCAGGTTTTCTCATCGTATTCCAAGTCCTACAGTGAAATTTTCTCATTTTTTGACTTTTTCAGGGTGTCTCATCTTATACCAAGTCCTACAGTGTGATTTTCTCATTTTTCAACTTTTTCAGGTTTTCTCATCGTATTCCAAGTCCTACAGTGAAATTTTCTCATTTTTTGACTTTTTCAGGGTGTCTCATCTTATTCCAAGTCCTACAGTGAAATTTTCTCATTTTTTGAGTTTTTCAGGGTGTCTCATCTTCTTCAAAGTCCTACAGTGTGATTTTCCCATTTTTCGACTTTTTCAGGGTTTCTCACCATATTGCAGGTCCTACAAGTGTGAATTTCTTATTTTTGGACTTTTTTAGGGTTTCTCACCATATTCCAACTCCTACAGTGTGTTTTTGTTATTTTTTGTCTTTTTCACGGTTTCTCATCTTATTCCAAGTCCTATATTGTGATTTTCTCATTTTTTGCCTTTTGCAGGGTTTCTCACCATATTGCAGGTACTACAAGTTTGATTTTCTTATTTTTGATCTTTCAGGGTTTCTCCCCATATTCCAGGTCTTACTGTTTGATTTTCTCATTTTTAGACTTTTTCAGGGTTTCTCACCATATTCCAGGTACTACAGTGTGATTTTCTCATTTTTTGACTTTTTCAGGGTTTCTCATCATATTCCAAGTCCTAGAGTGTGATTTTCTCTTTTTTCGACTTTTTCAGAGTTTCTCACCATATTCCAGGTCCTACAGTGTGATTTTCTCATTTTAAGACTTATTCAGGGTTTCTCAACATATTCCAACTCCTTCAGTGTATTTTTCTCATTTTTCGACTTTTTCAGGGTTTCTCATCTTATTCCAAGTCCTACAGTGTGATTTTCTCATTTTAAGACTTTTTCAGGGTTTCTCAACTTATTCCAGGTCCTACAGTGTGATTTTCTCATTTTTTGACTTTTTCAGGGTTTCTCACCATATTGGAGGTTCTACAAGTGTGATTTTCTTATTTTTCGACTTTTTCAGGGTTTACTCACCATATTCCAGCTTCTACAGTGTATTTTTCTCATTTTTTGACTTTTTCACGGTTTCTCATCATATTCTAAATCCTACAGTGTGATTTTCTCATTTTTGGAATTTTTCAGGGTTTCTCACCATATTGCAGGTACTACAAGTTTGATTTTCTTATTTTTCGACTGTTTCAGTGTTTCTCACCATATTGCAGGTCCAACTGTGTGATTTTCTCATTTTGAGACTTTTTCAATGTTTCTCACCATATTCCAGCTACTACAGTCTGATTTTCTCATTGTTGACTTTTTCAGGGTTTCTCATCATATTCCAAGTCCTAGAGTGTGATTTTTCCAATTTTTCGCCTTTTTCAGAGTTTCTCACCATATTCCAGGTTCCACAGTGTGATTTTCTCATTTTTTGACTTTTTCAGGATTGCTCACCATATTCCATCTTCTACATTGTGATTTTCTCATTTTTCAACTTTTTCAGGTTTTCTCATCTTATTCCAAGTCCTACAGTGAAATTTTCTCATTTTTTGACTTTTTCAGGGTGTCTCATCTTATTCCAAGTCCTACAGTGTGATTTTCTCATTTTTCGACTTTTTCAGGGTTTCTCACCATATTGCAGGTCCTACACGTGTGAATTTCTTATTTTTGGACTTTTTCAGGGTTTCTCACCATATTCCAGGTACTACAGTGTGATTTTCTCATTTTAAGACTATTTCAGGGTCTCTCACCATATTGCCTGTCCTACAAGTGTGTATATCTTATTTTTCTACTTTTTAACGGTTTCTCTCCATATTCCATCTCCTACCGTGTACTTTTGTCATTTTTTGTCTTTTTCACGGTTTCTCATTTTATTCCAAGTCCTACAGTGTGATTTTCTCATTTTTTGACTTTTTCAGGGTTTCTCACCATATTGCAGGTCCTACAAGTGTGAATTTCTTATTTTTCGACATTTTCATTTTCTCACCATATTCCAGGTCCTACAGTGTGATTTTCTCATTTTAAGACTTTTTCAGGATTGCTCACCATATTCCATCTTCTACATTGTGATTTTCTCATTTTTCAACTTTTAAAGGGTTTCTCATCTTATTCCAAGTCCTACAGTGAAATTTTCGCATTTTTTGACTTTTTCAGTGTGTCTCAACTTATTCCAAGTCCTACAGTGTGATTTTCTCATTTTTCGACTTTTTTCAGGGTTTCTCACCATATTGCAGATCCTACAAGTGTGAATTTCTTATTTTTGGACTTTTTTAGGGTTTCTCACCATATTCCAGCTCCTACAGTGTGTTTTTGTTATTTTTTGTCTTTTTCACGGTTTCTCATCTTATTCCAAGTCCTATATTGTGATTTTCTCATTTTTTGCCTTTTGCAGGGTTTCTCACCATATTGCAGGTACTACCAGTTTGATTTTCTTATTTTTCGATCTTTCAGGGTTTCTCACCATATTCCAGGTCCTACTGTTTGATTTTCTCATTTTTAGACTTTTTCAGGGTTGTCTCACCATATTCCAGGTACTACAGTGTGATTTTCTCATTTTTTGACTTTTTCAGGGTTTCTCATCATATTCCAAGTTCTAGAGTGTGATTTTCTCTTTTATCGACTTTTTTCAGAGTTTCTCACCATATTCCAGGTCCTACAGTGTGATTTTCTCATTTTTTGACTTTTTCAGGATTGCTCACCATATTCCATCTTCTACATTGTGATTTTCTCATTTTTCAACTTTTTCAGGGTTTCTCATCTTATTCCAAGTCCTACAGTGAAATTTTCTCATTTTTGAGTTTTTCAGGGTGTCTCATCTTCTTCCAAGTCCTACAGTGTGATTTTCCCATTTTTCGACTTTTTCAGGGTTTCTCACCATCTTGCAGGTCCTACAAGTGTGAATTTCTTATTTTTGGACTTTTTTAGGGTTTCTCACCATATTCCAGCTCCTACAGTGTGTTTTTGTTATTTTTTGTCTTTTTCACGGTTTCTCATCTTATTCCAAGTCCTATATTGTGATTTTCTCATTTTTTGCCTTTTGCAGGGTTTCTCACCATATTGCAGGTACTACAAGTTTGATTTTCTTATTTTTGATCTTTCAGGGTTTCTCCCCATATTCCAGGTCTTACTGTTTGATTTTCTCATTTTTAGACTTTTTCAGGGTTTCTCACCATATTCCCAGGTACTACAGTGTGATTTTCTCATTTTTTGACTTTTTCAGGGTTTCTCATCATATTCCAAGTCCTAGAGTGTGATTTTCTCTTTTTTCGACTTTTTCAGAGTTTCTCACCATATTCCAACTCCTTCAGTGTATTTTTCTCATTTTTCGACTTTTTTAGGGTTTCTCATCTTATTCCAAGTCCTACAGTGTGATTTTCTCATTTTAAGACTTTTTCAGGGTTTCTCAACATATTCCAGGTCCTACAGTGTGATTTTCTCATTTTTTGACTTTTTCAGGGTTTCTCACCATATTGGAGGTTCTACAAGTGTGATTTTCTTATTTTTCGACTTTTTTCAGGGTTTACTCACCATATTCCAGCTTCTACAGTGTATTTTTCTCATTTTTTGACTTTTTCACGGTTTCTCATCATATTCTAAATCCTACAGTGTGATTTTCTCATTTTTGGAATTTTTCAGGGTTTCTCACCATATTGCAGGTACTACAAGTTTGATTTTCTTATTTTTCGACTGTTTCAGTGTTTCTCACCATATTGCAGGTCCAACTGTGTGATTTTCTCATTTTGAGACTTTTTCAATGTTTCTCACCATATTCCAGCTACTACAGTCTGATTTTCTCATTGTTGACTTTTTCAGGGTTTCTCATCATATTCCAAGTCCTAGAGTGTGATTTTTCCAATTTTTCGCCTTTTTCAGAGTTTCTCACCATATTCCAGGTTCCACAGTGTGATTTTCTCATTTTTTGACTTTTTCAGGATTGCTCACCATATTCCCATCTTCTACATTGTGATTTTCTCATTTTTCAACTTTTTCAGGTTTTCTCATCGTATTCCAAGTCCTACAGTGAAATTTTCTCATTTTTTGACTTTTTCAGGGTGTCTCATCTTATACCAAGTCCTACAGTGTGATTTTCTCATTTTTCAACTTTTTCAGGTTTTCTCATCGTATTCCAAGTCCTACAGTGAAATTTTCTCATTTTTTGACTTTTTCAGGGTGTCTCATCTTATACCAAGTCCTACAGTGTGATTTTCTCATTTTTCGACTTTTTCAGGGTTTCTCACCATATTGCAGGTCCTACACGTGTGAATTTCTTATTTTTGGACTTTTTCAGGGTTTCTCACCATATTCCAGGTACTACAGTGTGATTTTCTCATTTTAAGACTATTTCAGGGTCTCTCACCATATTGCCTGTCCTACAAGTGTGTATATCTTATTTTTCTACTTTTTAACGGTTTCTCTCCATATTCCATCTCCTACCGTGTACTTTTGTCATTTTTTGTCTTTTTCACGGTTTCTCATTTTATTCCAAGTCCTACAGTGTGATTTTCTCATTTTTTGACTTTTTCAGGGTTTCTCACCATATTGCAGGTCCTACAAGTGTGAATTTCTTATTTTTCGACATTTTCAGTTTCTCACCATATTCCAGGTCCTACAGTGTGATTTTCTCATTTTAAGACTTTTTCAGGATTGCTCACCATATTCCATCTTCTACATTGTGATTTTCTCATTTTTCAACTTTTTCAGGGTTTCTCATCTTAATCCAAGTCCTACAGTGAAATTTTCGCATTTTTTGACTTTTTCAGTTTGTCTCAACTTATTCCAAGTCCTACAGTGTGATTTTCTCATTTTTCGACTTTTTCAGGGTTTCTCACCATATTGCAGATCCTACAAGTGTGAATTTCTTATTTTTGGACTTTTTTAGGGTTTCTCACCATATTCCAGCTCCTACAGTGTGTTTTTGTTATTTTTTGTCTTTTTCACGGTTTCTCATCTTATTCCAAGTCCTATATTGTGATTTTCTCATTTTTTGCCTTTTGCAGGGTTTCTCACCATATTGCAGGTACTACCAGTTTGATTTTCTTATTTTTCGATCTTTCAGGGTTTCTCACCATATTCCAGGTCCTACTGTTTGATTTTCCTCATTTTTAGACTTTTTCAGGGTTTCTCACCATATTCCAGGTACTACAGTGTGATTTTCTCATTTTTTGACTTTTTCAGGGTTTCTCATCATATTCCAAGTTCTAGAGTGTGATTTTCTCTTTTATCGACTTTTTCAGAGTTTCTCACCATAT